>NC_039492.1:2897151-3016503 GCF_003590095.1 Trichoplusia ni
CCTGGAAAAGTATGAAGGATTCTTCCCAAGCGCCACTTGAGAGGCGGCAGATTGTCCTCCTTGATTAGTACAAGAGTATTAGGTACCAATTCTTCTCTGCGTGTCTTCCACTTCGTTCTTGTCTGAAGCTCCGCGATGTACTCCTTTGACCACCTCTGCCAAAACTGCTGCCGCATCTGTTCCACGCGGTCGTAGCAAGACAGGCGATGTGAAGCTGTAGTCGTCAGGTCTGGGCAGGCCGGTGCGGTGAGCGGTCGGCCAATCAGAAACAGAGAAGGGCTGAGGGGAAGAAGGTCAGCTGGGTCTGCGGACAGTGGATACATGGGTCGAGAGTTTAGGACGGCTTCGATTTGAGCCAATATCGTGCTAAACTCTTCATAAGTTAAGTTCGCGTTGCCTATAACACGACGTATGTGGTACTTGCAAGACTTAACTCCTGCCTCCCACAATCCCCCAAAATGCGGTGTATATGGTGGTATGAAATTAAATTTTATATCATCATTAGCTAAAACTTCAATTATATTATCACAATTATTCCTTAAAAAATGTGTAAGTTCTTTCATAGCTCCAACAAAATTTTTACCGTTGTCTGAGAATATTTCAGAGGGTTTACCCCGTCTAGACATAAAGCGTTTTAATGCTAATATATATGCATCAGTTGTCAAAGCAGTCACCAACTCCAAGTGAACTGCACGCGTAGAGAAACATATAAATAAACAAATATAACATTTTTCTAATTTAGCGCCCCTTCCTTTACGGTTCAAAATAAACATGGGTCCTGCATAATCTACACCGCACCTTATAAATGGATAACCTGGTTCTAGCCTTTCTATAGGTAAGTTACCCATTTGTACTGACATAGTTTTACCTTTAATACGTGTACATGTCACACATGTATGTACAACATTTCTGGCCAGATTACGACCTCTGAGGGGCCACCATTCTTCTCGTATACCAGCTAACAGTTGTTGAGGACCTACATGTAGTTGGCGTATATGCTCATATTGAAATAATAAACGTGTAAAAGTATGTTTACTACATAACAAAATGGGGTGCTTTTTATTGTATGAAAAACTTAAAGAATTATCTAGCCTACCTCCTACTCTAATAATGTTATTATTGTCAACAAATATATTAAGACCAGATATATTACGATTACCCTTTAAGATCCCCTTTGAAGATATATCAAGATCAGGAAACGACTGAATTTGTGACATTCGAGTTAATTTAATAATAGATTTGTTTAACTCATCTACTTGAAGCGGGCCATATTTACGATTTAACTTTATTTTATGACGAACGTTATCAATGAAACGTAACATGTAAGCAAATACACGTTTCATACGAATAAAGGAAGAAAATCTCTCAAATGGAAATGTATTCTTATTAACTTGATGTACTAACAGTGTGGTCGTTAATTTAGTATCGGGCAACTCATTAAAATTAACATTATGACAACTATAATCATAACTAAAATTACACAATCGTTCGTGTAAAAATGCCGGGCCGCGCCACCAAATATCAGCTGTGCGCAGTGCGTCCAGCGTGACCCCGCGTGACACCAAGTCAGCTGGGTTGGATTTACTTCCTACGTGTAACCATGGTAAACTACCCGTGAGCTCATTAATTTGAGCTACCCTATTTTGTACGAATGTTTTAAGAGTATTAGGTGACATTCTTAGCCACCCTAGCACAATTGTGGAATCCGACCAAAAATAAACATTAGTGAAATTCGAACGAAGTGAATTAATAATTTTAGTGTACAACTTTGCGCCTAATAATGCTCCGCACAATTCTAAACGCGGTATAGTTATAGGTTTGACGGGCGCGACCTTCGACTTAGCGCATAATAAGGCTACGGACACCTTGTTATTGTTACCCGAGTACATACGGACGTAGGCACAGGCGCCGTACGCATTCTGAGAGGCGTCCGTAAATATGTGCAATTCTATATATTGCATTTTACTATTTATAACCTGACGTGGTATACGTAATTTATCCAAATAATCAAGAGTATCAACGAATTTTTTCCAACTAATTAAAATATCGTGAGGTACCGGATCGTCCCATCCGATTTTATAAGTCCATAATTTTTGTAATAATATTTTTGCAAGTATTACAATAGGTGCTAATAACCTAATGGATCGTAAACTTGTGAGATTGCCGATAACATAATGCGCTTAGTAACGTGATTCTCGGTAAATTTAAATTTAGTCGTATAATATAATTCATCGGTGTTGGCAAACCAACCTAAACCTAAAGTTTTACTTTGACAAGACTCGCCTAGAGATAAATTCTTTGATGCGTTTAAATTCAAAGTTGACAAGTCGAAATTGAATAACCATTTTCGTAAATAGAAACAACCCGATTTTAGCACATTAGAAACTTTGTTACAAATGTCTAATAATTCCCCTTTTATCATCACAACCCGTAATTAAATCGTCTACGTAAAAATCTTTGTAAATAATAGTAGCGATGTCGTTATCAGTACATTCCGACGCAAGTTGTTGCAAACAGCGCATGCTTAGGTATGGCGCGGACGCCGTGCCGTAGTAACTGTGTTAAGGCGGTATACACCGAGTGCATCGAGCGGTTTTTTCTCTCCATAAAATTAATTGTAAATATTGTTGATCGGGTTGAATTAGTATTTGTCTGTACATTTTTTCGACATCTGCACAGGCAATATATGTGTACTGACGAAATCTTAAAAGAATGGAAAAAATATCATTTTGTAAAGACGGACCAATCATTTGGATATCATTTAGCGATTGACCGGAAGTAGTTTTAGCACTAGCGTCAAACACAACTCGTAATTTTGTAGTCGTACTATTTTCTCTAAATACACCGTGATGCGGTAAGAAATAATGTGGAGACGGATAAGTATCTATTTTTGTCATATGACCGAGTTCTAAATATTCACGCATAAAATCAAAGTATAATTTCTTATAACTCGGTGTGCAGCGACCTAACTTACGTTCAAGCGCGAGGAACCGACTCTCGGCTTGCGAGTACGAGTCGCCTAGTTGATCAGCTGATTCGCTTAATGGGATCCGCACAGAGAAACGACCGTCATTATCACGTGTAGTTGTTTTTATAAATAAATTTTCACAAATACTATCTTCTTTAGACATGTTCGAAGTTTGTGAACTTATCTCCTCTAATTCCCAAAACTTCGTTAATTGAATATCTGCGTTGTCGTACGTGTGCGTAAAATTGCATTGAACTCGATTAACGGATGAACCTTTTGTGTGTACGACACCAGATACAACCCAACCTAACTTAGTATTTTGTAGGTATGGGCCGTTTGTAAGGCGAATTAATCCTTCACTTAAAAGATCCCCAAAATCTATCAGCGCCGATTAATAAATCGATATTCTTTGACATATAAAATGTAGGATCGGCGAGTGATACATTACTCGGAATCATCAATTTTGCGACATTATGAGCAACAGAAGGCAACGTTGCAGTAATACAAGGAAGGACGAGACAATTTAAATGCGTATTAAATTCTTGATTTTTAGATCGCACCTGCACTTTGCAAGATTGTGTAGATTGGGTTACCGAATTACCTACCCCTGCGATTTGTACTGTGGACTGTATCAAACGAATTTTTAATTTATCGCATAACGATTTTTTAATGAACGAATGTTGACTGCCATTATCTAAAATTGCACGAATAGTGTGATAATTGTTATCACTGTCTAAAATATCTAATAATGCAGTCGAAAGAATTACGGGCTCTTGGAATAAATACCCATTTTCAACTTGATAACGCGTTGAAGTTGACGCACTGTGTAGCGCGGTACTGTGTACACTGGACGTTGTCGTCGCTTCGGACTCGCCACACGTTGCGGACGCTAGCGCTTGCGCGTCCTGCGGACCTACAGACTTTGACGTATTGCTGTTATCACAGCACTCACCATGAAGAAGCGAATTATGTTTACGATTGCATAGCTTGCAAGGGCCGAACCAGCAATGAGACACTGCATGTCCACCACGCAAACAATTTTTACACAACTTGTTTTCGTCTACGAATAATAACTTGTCCTTCATAGGAAGGTCACTGAACTTACTGCACGAATAAAGTGGATGATTTTCTTTGCACATATTACACCTATGCTGACGTTTGGAATCACTGTAAGAATTATATTTTTGCGATAATTTATTATACGAATTATTATTATTATTACGCGTTGCGGTGTAGCTATGTGAGCTAACATGCTTAGATTGATGGGATAATGTTTTCTTTACGAATCCCTCTGACGTTTGCTTACTAGACTCATGTGTACTTTTTATGGATTCTAACATGTCCGCCCTATCGGTAAGAAATGTAATCATATCGTTTAATGTTAATTTTTTGTTAGCGTGACTTGGTAACTTAGAGAGTGCACTTTTATGGTTCTCCCACTCCTTCTCGGTGGCTGAGTCCATCTTAGTAACTATAAGGAATATGATTAACGTATCCCATTGATCCGTGGGCTCATCTAGACCTTTAAGAGCGCGAATATTCTTTAGTACGTTATCTATCAATTTACGAATATGAGATGCAGATTCTTTGTGTAATGACTGTAATGAGAACAGAGCTTTAACATGGTTTTGAACGAGTAATCTATTATTATTAAATCTGTTCTCCAATAAACTCCATGCTATCGCGTAATTTTCAGCGGTAAACTGCAACGATTTTATTATTTGACTAGCAGAACCAGTGAGCGCGGAACGTAAGTAATGAAATTTTTGAATATTATCTATAGTTTTAGAATTATGAATCAAGGAAATGTAGGTATCTCTAAACTCTAACCACTGTTCAAATGAACCGTCAAAGGAAGGCAATGTAATAGTGGGTAATTTAATACTAGACGTCTTATTACATACTTTAACATCGTTATCAATAATTTCTTGACTCTTTAGCATGCATTTCGCTTTAGATGTGAAATCGTAAAATAAATTTTCAAAAGTTTCTCGCTCAATTAATTGTTTTTCACTTTCTAATTCAGAATCCTGTAGGTGAAATTCTATGTCATCTTGAATGCCTGAGAATTGTTCTAACAGTGAAACAGCATTCTTACATCGATCTTCTAGAGCAATCTTATGAGATTCAGTTAATTCTAAGTTTTGTAAAGATTCTACATATTTAACGAATCCAGTAAACTTTCCTTTAACTACACCCCGTTTCCTAACCAAATCTTTATAATCGTCTATTGGCATTTTGGGAGACTGCAAGAAACAAAAGAAAAGTACTTACAGTTTTTAACCCGGTCGAGCTTGAAAATCACGCTGCACAAAATGGCGGCAAGTAGGTACTTCAAGACGCGGTCTCGCGACGACGCGCCGCGCCTCGGTTACTAGAAATTTAAACACGATATTAGCTCAAATGATGCTAAGGGAAGGGTTTGGAAAGGAACGTTGAATGGCCTGACCGTTTTCTTCGTATGCAGGTTGCCGGCTTCTTCCACGTGTTCTTCTTGAAGCCGCTCCGATCCGGTTCGAAGGTCCAATTTATGTTGTGTGTTGTGTGTGAGGATCAGGTCACTCTTCAATGAATTTTTCTTTATTAGGCTTCTTATAAAAATACTTTATTATGATGAGTACAGTACATTCAGAAAAATATTATGTAAGGCGAATAATATGTTACGGTGGTGTACCGACTACCACCGCAGTTGCTGATTGAAGGATGTCAAAAAGAAGTGATCGATAGGAGCGAATAATTGAAGTTCCTCGGCGACCAATCAGAGCTCGCTGCTCGCTGCACGCCGGTCTCGTTCGTCGCTCACAATCATTCGCCGCGTCTCCGTCCGCCGGACGATAGAGGGTGTCTCGTATCTTAATCCTTTTCCACTAGATGGCGTTAGCAGTAGCGTTAACAATATGTCTAAAGTTATGTAACTGTGAATGTGGCTCCTCAATCCAAACATCTGAATTGAGGAGCCACCTGAAACACGGAAAGTATTCCATGTATATTTTTGAAAATTTTGTATCATTTAGTAGCAATTGTGTATAGTGTCTACTAAAAATTTGAGCCCAGTACTGTTTATATTCAAGAATATACAATACTTTTAATGTGGCTCCTCGATCTATACACAAGAGCATGAATTGCCATGAAAGTTATTGGCCAATTTATATTCCACTCTAAAGACATTTAGTAGTAAGTGTGTTCGAATTTGTAGTATATGGACAAAGTAGTAGACTGAGCGAATTTAATAAATAAATGCATTTCATTTGGCTCCTCAATCGTGACGTCTGCATAATAAATAATTGACTGTACCTACCTGAGATCAAAACGGAATAAAATACCAGAGACACTAACATTTAGTATAAACGGTCTACTAAATACATATGCACAGATCAACATTGTATATGTTCGGTATCTGAAAAACAAATCACTTCTAAATATTCCTTACGAATTCGCTATTTAGGGTGACCATGCTATATGAATTAAACTAGGATGATTCATTTTTGAAATTAAATTTTTCGACAATATTCGGTATGTTTTTGGAATCCAAAGTTTAGAAGATGCAATTTGTATTGTAGAAGAAAATAACGTTTGCACATCTTGTAACCACCAAACAGTGTGTAAATATACTGTATCAAAAACAGTGTCATTTGAACTAAATGTTTCTACGAGGTTTAGAGTAAACGAGGTACCAGAAACTATAATGATTTCAAGTAGCTTATATACTTTAATAGGCGTTATAGAATTTATCCCTGCGATTAGCGAAGCTGGAATGGGTCACTATAAATGTCACTACCCAGCGAATGATGAGATGTTTTGTTATGATGACTATGATTCTCACTGTAAAATTCATAAAAGCACCGACCAACCAATATTAATTCATTCTTTAACTTATGTCGAAATTGACTAGATACTAAATATCCTAAACCTATGAAGAATCTTTGTACCGAATATTGTCGAAAAATTTAATTTCAAAAATGAATCATCCTAGTTTAATTCATATAGCATGGTCACCCTAAATAGCGAATTCGTAAGGAATATTTAGAAGTGATTTGTTTTTCAGATACCGAACATATACAATGTTGATCTGTGCATATGTATTTAGTAGACCGTTTATACTAAATGTTAGTGTCTCTGGTATTTTATTCCGTTTTGATCTCAGGTAGGTACAGTCAATTATTTATTATGCAGACGTCACGATTGAGGAGCCAAATGAAATGCATTTATTTATTAAATTCGCTCAGTCTACTACTTTGTCCATATACTACAAATTCGAACACACTTACTACTAAATGTCTTTAGAGTGGAATATAAATTGACCAATAACTTTCATGGCAATTCATGCTCTTGTGTATAGATCGAGGAGCCACATTAAAAGTATTGTATATTCTTGAATATAAACAGTACTGGGCTCAAATTTTTAGTAGACACTATACACAATTGCTACTAAATGATACAAAATTTTCAAAAATATACATGGAATACTTTCCGTGTTTCAGGTGGCTCCTCAATTCAGATGTTTGGATTGAGGAGCCACATTCACAGTTACATAACTTTAGACATATTATACTACAAATTTCAGAATTCGGTCTACAAAATTATTTACTTTCCTACAAAATAAGGGGGCGAGCTTCCTTTTTAAATCGAAAGTGGCTCCTCAATCCATACGGACATATTTGTTTTGTTCTGCGATCGTGAGTTGAATCTATTAATAGTTTATTTAAGAATTTCGTTCTAAATAAAGATGTTTACAGGCAAGTTTTCAAGGTATTTATGCTCCATTTATTTATCGACTACAAGGATAGCTTAGTGGATCCAAAAAGCAAAACGCACAGAGCACGACGTGTCATGTGTTCGTTCCCAGCGTAGGACAAGCATTTGTTTGATCTACGAATGCTTGTCCTAAGTAAAATCACTAACAACACAAGGATACAATTCGTTATTGCTGGGAGGTAGTAAAAAAATTAGGTCCTTAAAGAAATAAACAATCTTGGTGTGGCTTGTCATACAGAATCATCATCATATTAAATGAATCAACGACTGACATATTTCAGTTGCATATCATTCACACACCAAGATTTTTTTAGCTGTTTTAAGTACATAAACAAATGTAGCATAGGTTGCACTAGACTCAACCGTATCCTATTGTAAACAGATATTGATTTCTGAGGCGGATTGATTACCTCGTATGATCTCACGCCATGATGTCAATATATCATCAAGGTAACCATGTCAATCTTGTAAAGAAACTGTTTAATAATTGAAATAATCTCTCATAATATTGTTTGGAAAACTACATTCGAAGTTTGTTGACAGATATAATTATAACTTGAAGCAGAATTCGGAAACTCAACAAAGAGTACGTCTTAGATGGAAATCTTTGTCTTAATGTTAAGTCAGTTTCAACGTAAATATTGTCACGTGCATCAAGATTACGCACGCAAAATACATCTGTGGGTCGTAAGCCGTTCGGCGGCGTGACGCTGAGCCGCGGAAGGGCACAGGAAAATTAATATTTACCTGGGAAAAGGGCACAAAGAGGTTCAATGACACGATTATCTGAATCTGTAGATGCTGTTGCTCATGATTCAGTTTCTGTCGAGGTCTCTTTTGTTTCTGAATTGACGTTCTCATGGCAGTGCCATTTGCTTTTGACTGTTGGCGCTTTTCTATCCAGCTATGTTTGTGTTTTGTTTTAAACAACTCCTTAATCCTTGAGGTGCGTGGGTTATCACGAACATTCAAGTCACAGGCAAATGTAAGTTCTTGAAGAAAACTAGGTTTCAATATCAGTAATTAAGCTATTTAAAATTTATTAAACTTAATTGTTTTAAAAACATGCTATTATTTTGATTTCGTTCGTATTTTATCTTGACCAAGGAATCTTAGATGAATGAAGGTACTTCTTACATAATTTACATGATTAGATGAACGATGGTCTAGATTCGCACATAATACAGTGATGCTTTGTACTCCCGCAAGAGTAACGAGCCTGTAACTAAAACCTTTGTCATGTTACAACATTTATGAGCATCACAAACAATACACCGTTAACTAAGTATTAAGTAATTCAGATTTATACACCGGGGGACAATGGACCCTGTTTTACTATTGTACTTACTTAATTTAAAGTAGAACTCTTAAGTAATGGGTTGTGAAAGCTAGACCGCATCATGTGATGTGACTAACTTGAGAAGATACACCGACGTAAGCAGAGCTCTTGTCATCTCCGAATTTGTGGAGGTGTGAAGGAGTTCAGGGGTCAAGTTTATCTGGCTGATATTTTGTTACACCTTTGTCTAGTGTTACAAAATTTTGTTTTGCTTTAAAATTAAAAACATTTACTAGGTTTACAGAAAACAAAGATAAGTTTCATCCTTTATAACGTATTTTCAAAGGCATTCTGAATTTTTATCACTCACCTACTACATCCCGTTCGTTTTCCTCAGTGATCTTGGCGTGTATTAATTTATCATCTAATATAATAATTAGCATAGCTGAACTCGCGTACTCAAGTGATTTTCCTTCAAGAATTTGCTACAAGGTTATTGCACATTAATGTTCAGAACAAATGCAATTAACGCATGATCATTAACGCGGGTACTCAATAAATATTTTACTGTTATTGTCCTAGATTGAACAAGATAATAAAATTACTTGTTTACGAACTGTTAGGACACTGCGCGAAATAATGCTTGTAGTGAACTGTAATTTTCTGCGAGAAGTCGCAGATCTTACTATACCCTTTGTAGGCAGATGGTCAATATTACAGTAGGTAAGAGATTCGAGGGCTTTTCTCTAGTCTAGCTTACAGTTCTATGTAAGCCCTATATAGGTCGCAATTTTGTACGGCCCAATATACCCCGAAAGAGTAGGAGCTGTACAAAACGTGAATGAACGAAATAGAAAATTTTATAATAATACCATTACTAATGTGATAAGTTTTATTATAACTTCTAGGTTAAATCTATGTAGATATAATACGGTGACAGAGTACTAGGAGAACATAAAACTATCGCGTGGAGTTTTCCGTGACATCAATACTTGGAATAATATACGCTACGAACAATTATAATATAATTAGTACAGTCGATTCTATTTGAGTCGGTGTGTCGATACAGGACGAGTCAAGGACACTCCTTTGTGGCACTACAATGGTACCCGCAACAACGGCCGTGGTCTGTCAATGGCGCACTCGGACCAAAATGGAACTTGAAATATTATGTGACAAAGCACTGAAATGTAGTCCAATCGAACAATAGTTGTTGTAAATCTATAATAATAGTATTTAACTGTCTGCTAATAGAAAAGGCGACGTAATGAAAATGATTTATTATCAATACATCAGCAATAATTGTTCAGTTTTGTTTCACTTTTGATTTTGCTGCTGATTGGCAACGAGTCGAAAACAACTTTATTTGATTTAAAAAAAACCCCGCTGCTATGAATTTAATCCTAACGTCGCGGGAGTTTTCACAAACATTCAAGTCAAACGCACCCAGATTCGAGGATCATTCGAACATTCGAGGATCACACAAATCGATATCTTACGCTTGGTTCAAACTACTTCAAACCCGCGATACCTCGCGATCAGTGGGTTTAGCGTGGTGACCTCAACCAATCAAACACTCAACTCCAGTCGTGAAAATTATAACTTACAAAATATTTTTAAGCGACAAATAGTCAATATTGTGAAGGCCATCTATGTTTACGATGGCGCCAGTATTTAGTTATTTAATATTCGTATTTATTACGGTAGGAATATAACTATTGTAAATTATTGAAACAACTGCGCATAAAAGAGAGAAATAACTACAAGTTACTTTTTTAAATATATTGTTAATAAATACATGAAAATCTTAAACTATTTAACTCCAAAACATTTACCGAGACATGTAGCACTAATTAAATTTATTCCGCTACGAATGTTTTTAAGGTAAACCGTAAACTAACGTGTAATATGTAAAGTGTTACATATTTCCCAATAGTTAGTAAATTCCGAGTATTCGAGCCGTCACACTCGATCAGAGAGTCAACATGTCTGCTTGTACAGGTGGCCCGTGAGCCGTTTGTGCAAACGAGTGGCTGTTACGAAATATACTAACGATACACTGCCTAATACTGTTTTGATTCTACTATTTGGTTGGTAACTAGGCTATTGGATGTCATATTTCAGGTACTCTAAGCTCTGATAAATCCTGGAAGGCCTGTTTAGAGTAAGTCAACGCATCGTGTCGCTGGTTAGATCCCCGCGTAGAACAAGCGTTTCAATTTGTGTGAACCACGAATGCTTGTTTTGAGTTCAGGTGATTGTGCATTAAGAGCCATCTTGAATGTTTATGAAACACCGCGCGAAACAAGGATTAATAAATAGATTAGCACGGGTATAGATAATCAATTCAATAATAAAAGGTGAGAATAAAATAAGAAGAGTTTCCTTAACGGATAATACTAGTAATCATCGATCTTTTCTCAATTGACAGTTTTTTTTATGTAACGACTTTAATTTACGAACAATTTTTCTCCTCCCTCAAAGAATTTCTGTTTGAGGCCCAAATAAGCTTGTCTGCGCTACCAGTAAATATGTCAACAAGTATTTAAAGAGCATTACTTATCCATTCGCAGTGTGCCATCATTTTCACGAAGGTAACACTTTAAAGGTGCTCATCTTATGATCACACACTCCAGTGACTTTTAAAACCGTCACATGTGTGTCACAACACAGAATCGGAACAGAAATTCCATACAATACAGCAACATCACTGCATATTACTCAACTTGGGTGAAGCAAATATAAGTGAGTCTGAAAAAATCGCAAAACTTTATTCAAAAGCTCGTTGCCCTTACGATAAGTGAGAAAGGTGCTAAAGACCAAAATATCAAACATAGGATTCTTTGGGAACTGATTTTGAATCAACCAAACACGAAAAGATTCCGAATTTGAATACTGACTGATTGAGTATCGGAATGATATTTGAAAGCTTGGCGTTCTAAGTTAATAAGTACCTAAGTATGCAAGCTTCTGAATCTATCCTGTCATATGAACTTTATTATAGCACCATCATCAAGCTAGCAGCTCTCAGTCACCGTTAGCACTGGTAGTCTCGTGCCCATCATGTAATCTCAAACGGATCAGTCAACGCACCACAGATAAAAAATAACTGTAAACAATTAAACGTTTAACTCGAGTAACAACTACGGCGCTAATTGTAACGAATGAGAGTTAACATAACTGTTTCCGAACTGCGATGGTTAAAATGTTATCGGCGAGGCAATTACGGTATGATGTAACAGATTCAAAACGGTTTACAACGAAATTAAGTTATTAATTTAAAAGTGATTTTTTAGAGTCAATAGCTTGTCAGTAACAGTGTGATAGATTGACAACGAGTAATTTTCAGTGGTGTAAACATTAACTTTAGTATTTACTAACTCGGCTGGTCTATTTAAAATACAGTGAGAATATACGCTGAATTTCAGATCAGGATATGGCTTAGGAAATGGTTATGCTGAAGTTCTGACTAATACTAACTATCAAGTGATCAAGACTTAAAGACCCGTCTGAAAAAGTTCTATAGGAATTAACTAAATGTGGGTGTTTACCAACAGTTTTCAAGTTAGATTCCCATAGAAATCTTACAGAACAGTTACTCTTTAAATAATAATTAAGTGCGCTTTGATGACTTAAAGATTTATATACCCAACATTAATATTTATGTTTGACAGAGAAATATGGACGGCATAAATAAAAAACAAAATAAAAATTAAAAATAAATTGACTTTCTAAATTTAAAATTTACAATCGATCTAACAAATAAATTAAGGTGACTGGGACTACGTTCGAATTTGAAATTCGAATCCATTTATTTGGACGACCTTAGGATCGTAAATAAAAACATTGACTTTATTGCTGCGACCAAATATAAGTATCTATTTAGCAATGAAGTGTGAATGGGCACCTTTATGATAAGAATATTAATGTATGGGACGGTCTTTTGTGGCGTGTTAGTATTCATAGGGCAGTGATATAAACCAGTAAAAGTTTAACATTTACGATTAAGTTGTTTATGTTGTAAATTATACGATTTTGTTATATTTTTTTTGTGATGTAACGGTTTGTTGTCACATTCTTGAATGCATTATAACTAAAGAGGTTAGGGTGTATTGAACTATAAAGTAATTTAGAGGCTAATTTTTATTCCTCTGCATTCTAAAGTGTCGCGTGCATCTATGAAAATCATGGCACGATCACATCGAATGTAGAAGGTAAACACATTTGTCTGAACATTTCTATTCAGTCCTAAGAATAATTTATAGTTTTTTTTAGGAAAAACTACCCACCAAAAGCAGTCACCTTTTAAAAGATATGTGAACAGGTCACTTTGAAATTTGAATGTATAGTGAGAAAAATCGAGTGGCCCTTTTCTCTAAACTACGTCCGCGTATCTCACCGTCTCACGGCATAATATTAACCAAATTAGCCAAGAGTAAGTCAAACGTATCTTATTACCATATTTTCTAAATTAAGCTTGAGGCAATACGTTAATTTTAAATATTACGTAAACTAGATACTTGAGTCTCGTTCATCACATAAACAATCTATGAAATCATAGATGCGTTGTCACACAAAAACATCGGAATCCTGTTATAATTGTTACTGCGCAGATTATGATGTGCAGCGAACTTGCGCAAGAGTTGTTAATATGTGATACAGAGCGTTTTATTATTGCCGTTTTGTTGCGAAAATCTTAGCAAAAATAAGCATCGGGTTATTTATGACGTGTAAATGATTGATTTATTAGCATTGCTAAATATTATTTGTTAACGATATGGTTGAAATATTTTTTACTTTTTAGGTTTTAGTAACTATTAAGAATATTTTTTTCATCATACCTAAAATATGGGAGTAGTTTCTCTAAAAATGCCTTAATTGCTGTATAAGCCAGCTAACATGAAAATTGAAAAAAGTAATTTTTAAAATCAGTTGAATTCTTCGAGTTTGGATTCTTCGAGGCAGATTACTCAAAAGTTGTGTAGAAAACCTTTTCCATAATTTTATGAAAATATTAAGCTTTAGGACGCATTGCTGTCACGCATATTGTGAACTGAAGATGGAAGGAGTTGAATTTCAAGCAGTAAGCTGGTATTTGCATAACGTTGAATATTATTAAAGTCACGTACTAAGAGTTTTCGTAAGTATTTGTAAATATATGGCACTAAGGGCTCGTACGCTTTGTGTTTTACAATTTAATTTTAGTTAGTAATGCTCAAACATAAGTAATTTCCTAGTAAGACGTAATTTAATTCACATTCTTGAATACTGTTATTTACCAACACAATAATATATTGTCTTAAACAAATAGAGAAGAGGTAAACATTTAAGAAACGAGGGAAAATGGGAAAACCTTAATTGAAAATTACTCAACAACTATAAAATATGTTAAGAGGCACTTAAATATAGTATTTTCTTTAATTATATAACCTATTATGTAATTTACCAGTAAAGCCACAAATTACTTAACTGACTAGTTTTCCAAAACTCTATTAAAGTTGCAGCGCAGTCGAGATTTATCGAGCGATTACCATAATAAGTACATTTGTCAATTTATTCATGATTTTTATCTAAAAATGCATCAATAATATTGTTTTTTTCTAAGTTTTTTTGTTTAATGTTGTTATTCGATTCTGTAGAATACATTGTTGATGTTATTTTTGTTGAATCAAACAAAAAGTTGAATGCATTTGTAATTTAAAAAGACCTACGAATCAATATAACTCCCTAGTAATTATTCGTTTAAAACCGTTTTTCACTAATTTTCATTCGAATTTGGTTCAGAGAGTATACTCATTAACCTAGCCTTCCTAATAACATTTTTCTAGTGTTGCGTACACAAATAGTTACAACGGAACCCTATTCCTGAGACCGCTGTCTATCCGTCTGTCCAGACTGCACTACTAATTTGTCAGTCTTTAGCCTATTTGTATGGAACCTTCAGTTTAGCGAGGCCGACTCGCACTTGACCGGCTATTTTTACAAAACAGAACTTTTTACCCGACTGTCGAAAGAGGGTTAAAGCAAGACTAAAGTTAAGCTTTTAGGATGTGGTCAAACCATTCGATATTACGATAACAGCATGACATCACTTCACTTAACAGTCTTAATACAAAAATTGTATAAATAAACTATTACAAAGATAACATAACACAAAAACTTGAGCAATATAAATGTTTGTTCGTTAATATTACATTTATCAATGGTCAATGGTGCTTGACAGTTTTCTTTGTGGGTTTTTATATTTGTTCATAATAATACGGATTTATTTTTGCAAAATGACAAGTCGAATAGAAACTATCAATCACGGGTATTTAACTTGAAATCAACGAGTTTTAATATGTTACAGCTTATTGACAGATTTGTTGGGTTCTAGAAATTTAACTCAACATAGAGGAGCTTAGCTAAACTCCAACTGCACAAGTTGATCGATTACAGTTTAAGGACCACAGTCGTTACGGGTATTCAGAAGCTCAAAGTCTGACAATCAGTCTTCCTAAGGGGTATCCTCGCCCAGGGAACTAGGTTGAGGAAGTCAGGTAGGCAGTCGTTCCTAGCACTATTAGCTGCATCCGATTAAGACTGTAATGCCTCAATTACCCGTTCAAAATGGATCTCTGTTGTCCGAATAAATAAATTTTATTATTTTTATTATGATGATACATATTTTATGTATTGAATCCCTTAATTAAATACAATATTATCTTGCTATATTATAATGTATTGTTAACCTAAGTATGATGAAATAAATGCTGAAGACCTTCAAACTGGGACAACTACTATTACAAAAAAAAAAATATCCTTATAAGACAATGCAAATTGTTGGCATATCTATTGACAGTCCACTCACTTCTTTATGGTCCGTTTATTTTTGGGCATAGGTATAACATTCGACCTGACCTAAGGATCCTGTTCAACTAGCGACCGTGACCTCTTAACTGAATATATTCTACAATTCACATAAAATTAAGCCAGGATGTTGAACATAATTATAGGCTACACAAAATATATTATTATATTCAACAATATTATAATCTTGATAAAATTAATATTGTAACTAGGACCAGCTAATTATATGTCGTGTTGAGTTTTGACCTAGTGGTATACTGACCAGTTCAATTGTTCGACTTTTTTAAATGTTAATAAGTTTTTTTTTAACTAAGAAGATTAGGTACCCTAATAAAAAACTTAGTACCTATCGCTAATATATTATGCCAATGAAAACTTTATTAAAACGTTGCAGAATCAATTAAATACGAATAAAGTCATTTGAATAAATTCTATAAGTGGAAATTGGCGCTTTTAGTAATTAAGGAAAGACCCATTGACATGTGATCTGCAAAATTTTCATGTCTAGTTATCAAGATTTATGAGATGCACCCTGACAGACGGACGGACAGCGGATCCTTTTTACCCTACAACCACGAAACGATAAAAACCTGAACAGAAACAACAACTAAACGAATAAAGCTATAAATATGTATTTAAGTAAATTATACAATTGTCATGTATTAAATAAAATTCACATCAATATTTCCGAAACATCATCACTTAATCCTACACTTATTAATAATGTAACTACACAAGCCTGCATCAGATGACATCATGACGCAAGGACAGCATCAGCAAACTGATTTGATTAATTACACGTGTCAATGACTACCACACTATTATATAAGCATTTAGTGATAGATTTAAATATGAATTATTTATAAGGAGATTAACTTGGTCTTTAGTTAACTAATTGATAATTTATGTGATAATCATTACATACATTTAAAGGTTACTGATGATGACTTGCGACGGATACGTCAGCAATCGCAAGATTGTCATTTTTAGTTCCAAGTTCTCTTATTTCTTATATTTTTTTGTGGTTAGCATATTTTGCGATATTTGTAAATACATTTTACTATAGCACACATATTAAGTTTCGTAAACAAAGCGCTTTTTTACTATTTATGCATAATATTTATTGCAAAAAAAGCACATTTAAATTACGCGAAGCCGTCTAGATTTGCATATTTAGCAAAAAAAGGAGTTTCAAGATATTTAATAATAATGATGTCCTCCTGACCGAGATTCGGTCACGACGGGTATTCTCAATATTCGTAAACATATAGATTAGATTCGTTAGATATATCGTATGATTATAGTACTGAGGTTTTCGTCTAGAATCTTATTTTGGTCTATATTTGGGCAATAAATATAAATACGAGTGCCTTAATATCTCAGAGTACGAAACTTCACGAATAACATTTTATATACAACTTTTATTTATACAAATTTTTTTTATACAACAGCAAACAAATTCCTATTGTTTTTCAGTATCCCGTACGTTTGACAAGTATTAAGGATGGAGATCTTGAAACTAGCGTAATATGTTCTATGACGCTAATGTTAGCGTGTATCAATATATCAACGTAAAATGTAACATCAACAACTAGCTGTTGCCCGCGACTTCGTCCCCGTGGGTAGAAGATATAAGTTATGATTTATACCTGCCCTGTTTTTTTCACATTTTCCATTGTATCTAAACTCCTATTAGTCGCAGCGTGATGGTATGTTGTCTAAAGCCTTCCTCGATGAATGAATGATGAAATTCAACACAAAAATAATTTTTCAATTTGGAAAAGTAGTTCCTGAGATTAGCGGGTTCAAACAAACAAACTCTTCGGCTTTGTATATTAGTATAGAGTATAGATATAGATTCAACACCAATATTTTGCAGAACTCTACTAAACATTCAAACGCTCTTAGGATTTGGAGAGTCACAGGAAAAAAAATAAAAGAAGCAGAAACTAAGAATTAAAACTCTATCTATATTTAAAATGCAGGTTAGCAAAGATAAGATTAATCTAATTGCTTTGTTAACACAAGTTAATACTTTCTCCTTTCTTTATGTAAATAGAGTCAGCTTAACTAAGGCAGGTATAGTAATTCATAGTAAGTGCGACTTCCTACAGAGATGTGATGTCGTGTGCATCCGACTGTGCTGTTATATGCGCAAGCGCACCGTATTAGATGTGTTAGAAGATTGAATTATAACGATTCACTTTCTCTTGTCTTAAATAATTAGTCTGGTTTGGATTTTTTTCTAGTTTTCCCTTTCATTCAGGGGTTTAAAACGAGGAAACGCATTGTATATCTGTTAAGACGAGGATATAAATGTTTAAGTTTAATAAATAATTAACAATTAGACCCTAGTATTCAGTTTATATTATGCATTGTGCCACTTGTTTTCGAAATCATGATGTAAACAATATATTCATCGTAAATTGATTTAAAAATGATTAAAACATAACAATTATAAACAACACAAATTTAAAATACAACCATAAATAAATAAGACACTAACCTGATGCACTCCAAATTAGAAAACCAAATAACAATATTCAAAATTGTATAATAGTGCGCGTACGATGCCGCGATGCGTCGCTACAAGTGCTTGGTACAGGTGGACACAGGTGCGCGCGTGCCGGCCCACGTGCTCAATGCGCAGACGCAGCGGCGCGCGCGCACATCCTCCCACTACGAGCACCGCTCTACACGTATAGCGTATTGTTTCGTATTGTTTATTGCGAGTTCGCGAACATCTTATCAGTACAGTTTGCGTTGATTTGAGTAGACACTATTAATGTTCACATTACAAGATCATTTACATAGATTTCCTTATATCACTTACCTAATAGACGTTTTCAGGCATTTGTATATACGTTTAGATATTTCTAATAACAGATTGAGAGGAAGCAATCTTAACTATTTAACTTACTGGTATGTTCAATATTACTATAATAAATGGTCGAAATGAGTATGATAGAAGACCATTTTGTTTAAAGCGCAAATTGATTACATTTTCAGTAACATTCAAAAGTTTCATTCATTAATCATACTAAAGTTATTCAGGTATAACAATTATTCAGAAAAATTGTGTTTACTTATAATTTTTATATACCTAGGTATGTACTCTTACCTGTCTTCAACATTATTTTCAGACACAATATCTACTAGAAAAATACTCAAGGTTGCAAGAAAAAAAGAGAGAATTATTAATTAATTATGGATTTAATAAAGAAACAGGTTAATCTATTTGTATATTCATTAATGCCTGTTAAACTAGTTTGGAAAGGTAGCGAAAACAATTTAAATGATTTAATTAAATACTCTACATATTCATATACTAATAAACGTGGTGATAAACTAAGACAATGTAGGGTGATGTGTTTTAGTACTGGATAGCTAGCTTTAGAACAAAGGGTTTAGATAATAATCAGGTTTTGTCAAACACCTCAGTCAAATTTTTCCTTTGGTCAAATGCGTAATTGCGTGTATTTAGGGCCTACTAGCAATTGTGTCTACACCCCCATAACACACTCAATATTTCCATACAAATAAAATTTGGTAGAAATGCTTAATTTAATAGAATTACTCGCGTGTTTGTATTGTCGAATCACCACTGTAGTTTCTAATTCTATTAGACCTTGTCATGCGTCCTGACTCCTACTATTTCGTTTATTTTGTTAACACATTTCAGGAGTAGAGCTCGACTCAACTTAATTGGAGTACAATCGCACATTCAGTGAGTACTTAAACTATCTTTCGAAGGCACGTAACGTCGTTAGGTACCTACTAATCTCGATAACTCTATTTGGCACCATCGAGTCGCCATGAACCGTTTAGAAAGAACGGATTCCATGGCTGCCAGCCGGCCGCTGAATACTAAGGAGTGGGCGGTATTCGCGTGATACTACAAAACAATACGACTCGGTAATTACATATTTACATGGAATAGTGACTAATGTTATGCTTGATTGTCTTCTATAATATGATATTAAATTGTCTTCTACGTGTTGGAGTTGTCTAAGTGTTTATAATGCACGCAATGTAATTATTGTGTTTCGAGTAACTGACCCGTCACAATTCTTATGCTTCTTACATCTAATTACGAAAACAATAGGTCATACATATTGTATACCTACTAAAGTTTTACTTTTTTGTGAACATTTTTTAGACATTAAAAAAAGGATAGGAAACGGTGAAATCTATACTTTTATATATTTTTTTAATATATAAAGCTGAAGATTTGTTTGGTTGAACGCGCTAATCTCAGGAAGTACTGGTCCAAATTGAAAAATTCTGTTTTTTGTGTTGAATAGACCATTCATCGAGGAAGGCTTTAGGCTATAAACCATCACGCTGCGACTAATACGAGCTAAGATACAATGGAAAATGTGAAAAAAACCGGACAGGTATACCTAAATCATAACTTATATCTTCTACCCACGGGGACGAAGTCACGGGCAACAGCTAGTATCAGATAAATACTCGAATAAAGCTTTAAAAAACAACATCTGGATAATTACGTTTCCGTGAAAATAACACAGAAACCATTTTGTTCGAGTTTTTATTTTTTATCTCACTCTTTCCTTAATTAATTAATACGTCACCGCCATTCAAAAGGATAGTAAAATTGAAAAAGAATCAAAGTGACACCGAAATGTCTTAAACAAGGTAATAAATTAAATCATTTATTTGCATATTTACAAAATCTTTTTTTATTATCGAAATGAATATTCAACAGCGCCATTCTTTAACGGATGACATATGTCACTATTTCGGTTGAGGATAATCTATGCTTCTAATTTACGTTGCCACCGAAAAAAACATGTGGGTGGCATAGGTGTTAATAAAAAATCCTAAAAAAGGTTTAGCGGTCTTTAAAGTAAAAAAAGAGTAAAACTAGAGAAACGCCTACCTTGGACTGGTTTTTAATATTTACTTCCACTTGAATGTGACAATCTTAGCGGACTTAGGAAGCGGTGAAGGGTGGGCCATGCTTGCTACTGTGTTTTTAATTTGACGCTCAAATCATGCTTCATTACCATTTCTTGATAAGATGAATCTTAATTTGGTCATCGTGAGGGACTGACATCTGAGTCACGTTTCAGTCTTCAGTCCCTATGCGACTCTATTTTCCAAAATTAGCTCAAAGTACTACGAAGACCAGTCGAACAAGTGCTTAATTACATGCAAGTATGTAACATTCTATTGTTTTACCGATCAACATAGCAAAGGGTCACGACCAACAAACAGGAGCAAAGCGTGAGTCGTATTACCGACTCGCGACATGTTCGACATGTCCGCGGCTTGCGCGTGCGCATGCTAAGTGGGCTGGTTTGAATCAATTCGCCATTTACATTCAATTTCTGACGGATTGGCGACTATCGTGTTTTGATCGATGGTAATGATATCCTAGATCAATAAACTTTGTTTGGCGTTCCGTCGTGGGATTGAAAAGCCGTGAGCACGACGGAGTATTCGTACATTGTTTTGTTTTCCAAAAAAATATGTTGCGTTATGTATCAATTGACACGGAATATTGGTGTTAAGAATCGCATTTAACACTAGAACTTCTGATACGAAGTTTCTGAAACCAAATACTTAAAAAAATCAGGCCCATCTCAAAAAACAATAAGCAGATTAGTAAGATAAGTCACATGTAAGGTAACACCATGAGAACCCCGGCCCACTTACATGATGTAATTCAAAACAATGAACCGAAATCCATCCAAAATATGTACAATTCAGATCAAATTACATCACAACGCCTACATCTAGATCTGGACCACGGAAGGTAGATAAAACAAGGCCAGGCAAACACGCGGAAACAGACAGCGTCAGAATACAGTCGTGGGAACTCTGCGACGACAATAACGAAACCGCATCGCAAGTTCACAACACATGTGGTCGAAAACGGGTTAATTTTTATAACCGCTTCATCTATTCAATAGGAAATTGCTTTGTAAATGCTCAATAGAAGATGCGTCATGTAGGACGGTGGTTTGGCAATTGAGGGCGGAATTTGGAAAAGAGTTTTATAATATATATAGATACTATCTATCTATGAGAGGTAAGCAATGGGAGCGTAACTATCGTAGCGATCCTGATAAATTCGCGTTAATATACTGTTATTACCGGTTCATGAGAGAGAGACAAGTTGGAGAAGTGTGGGGAGGCCTTTGCCCAGCAATGGGAGATCCAGGCTAGTAATAATAATACCGTTATTAAATAAATAATTACGAATCTTCCACACGAAAGTTGTAAACAACACAAAACAAAACACTAAAGGAAACGTTGATAGATATTTTTGACTTAAACTTTGACTCAAATTGACTTACAATATTTATAAAGAAACCACATTATAAAGTAAGTATTCTTGACTTGAACACAACTAAATGAAGTCTAGCCAGCCGTACTCGAAAATTTGGAAGACAGAGTTTAATTTTTAGTTAATGCAAAATGCTTAACCTTACTGAACAAGAATACAATAATCTCGTTACAGATGTTCCCACATGTAATAACAGGAAAATACGAACAGCAAACTGAGATACAGCAAGGCCCAGCACATAACAGTTGACATTGATTTTAACAACGCCATGCACTCATTATCATAAACAATATTTTTATTTGCTTGCAACGGAAATAGATGCTATTACGATCAAGGTAGGTAGCCAATCAATCATTTTAACAATGCATCAAGCGTTTTATTACAAAAAAGTATAAATCGAAATTAATTTGCAATATTTCAGAACAATTAGGTATTTAGTTTTTTATTGCAGTATTGTGCCACTGAAAACTAGGAAAGAAGTAGCGAAAATAAACTACAACATAAAATACAACGTCTGTTTTTTTAAACGTGATAGAGCACGTATGTTTTAAGAAATGACTGTAAAACATGTTTCTCAGTTTTGTAATTTGTGTTTGCTACTCAATTTATTCTCAAGTCAAATATAGTAAAGGAAAAATAAAATTTCTGCATTTTCTCACATAGTAACGTGTGTATTGAAGGAAACAAACTGTTTACGCGCCGTAGTGACAATTTGTAAATGTCATTCGAGAAAGTGTCAACATTCGCATTGCCTGTAGTCAGGAAAAGTCGGTACGGAGAAACACAATTGCCTATCGATATGTGAAATTATCATGATACTATTTGTTGTATAGCTCTCATGCTCTTGGAATCGCAATGGAATTTGGAGGCATTTACCTAATAAGGGTTGTAACCTCCACCCATTTGTTTCCCACCTAGTTTGGTGATTGAATAAAACGTGTGTGCTTTAGAAACTTTATAAAAAACAGCCGTACATCAAAATAGCAAGAGTAGATCATCCAAATCAGAAATTCAATACTAATGAACGGAGTTCGCGTCAGAACTCCATTTTTCGGCTGAAGCGGGCTGGCTGGAATTTCGGTTCACATACTTTTGAATCACTTTAATGTCACATACTTCTGTCGCGAACTCCGTTCATTAGTATTGCATTTTTGATTATGATCACCTACTTTTGCTGTTGTCTGTACTTATCAAACAATAGTAATTTTATCTAAACTAATGTAAAAGACTAATGACAAAGTTGTGCCGGCTCACGATTGCATTATTGCAAGCAATAAATAAGATTACTTATCTGTACTGTAATGGCGGGTGAAATATTAAAGGTTGGCAACATTGCTTAATGTCAAACAATGCTGACATGAGAAAGACATTAGGACCGAGTAACGATGCTGGTTTCAATTGGTCGTGGTTTAGTAATTAGTTGTACGGGCGTTGAATGATGTGCATTCATATGTTAAAAGATGTATTCGCTTATAATACAATGCTAGCTTGTAATACTTTCAATGCCAACGGCCATTTCATGTCATAGAAAAGATGTTAGCCACAATAAACAAAATAAGTAGTTTCTATACACTTTTTCCAACAATTTATATATGAGCTAATCTAACCATCTACCAAATTGGAACAAGGGCTACCTTAAATAGCGTCGCATAGATAATCCAGAACAATAAGCATAGGATTAACAAAAAAACTTCTCATCATTTTTACATCATAAAACTTGTTAGTATGAGCTGTATCAGTAGTGTGTACTCACGTTGTTGGTGGGCAGCACGCGTGCAGGCAGGGCCCGCGTGAGCCCCGGCTGCGGCAGGCCGCCCCGCCCGGGCGACGCGGAGCGCTCGCGCTCGCGCATCTCCGCGCCCAGCGCCGCGCGCGCCGCCCGCGCCGGGCCCTCCAGGCAGCCGCTAGACTTGCTCCTGTACCACAAACATGGATACAGTTAGTTACGGTGTCAGCTTTGGACTGGTCTTTTGATAATTTTTTGGCTAAATAAAGGAGGTGAGAGTCATCGATTCGAAAATAAAATTTGGGTTTTCAAGTCGTTGCTGATTGATTGTTCATTTAGAATTAAAGCCCGTCAGAGGCAAAAATCGAACATCAAAATTCCAGATTTATAGAAAAAATTATTTAAATTCACTTCTGAAGTTGAAAGTTATTGCTGATTTCAATTCAATCTTTTATAATAAAATTTTTATAGTCTTTACTGTTGCCTTTATTCATTTCCTAGTTCTCATTTACCAACCCTGTTTGTTTGGTAATTTTAGTTTCATTTCATTAATCACGAACCTGACGGGTCTCTCGATGGGCCCCAGCATGGAGAGCGGCTGGTCGGCGGCGGGCGCGGGCGGCAGGTACATGACGTGCCCGCCCCACGACAGGTACGACGTGCCTGGGCGCCACGTGCCTAGCTCCTCCTGGACATATGACTATAGTTATATCAAACCACTTTAAGTATATCGATCCCAAGGCAAGATGAATATCCCATGGAAACTTTTCTTTTATTGGGACAAGCCCGCCACACATACCCGTCATTGCAACTCCTGTAAACCTGGATCAGCAATGATAGCCACGGAAAACCATACAGCACTTAAGCTCGGCGGGAAATTCTTTAATGTCTTGGAACCCGCATCGAAATAAATTAGAAGTAATTACTAGGAGGAATCGACAAAAAATATTTTACACTTCCCTACAAAGCAAGCGGAAGACGAAAAGGTTTTCTCAGATTTTTTATCCTAATATTGTCTCTAGCTATGAAACATGAAGGTAGAAACATTCCGACAAATGACCAAGAAAAAGTATACATGTTTTCTGTTTGTCTGTCTAAAGGTAAGATAAAAATTATCAATAATCAGGATTTAAGTATTCACAAACTGAAAGGACTAAAAGTAAAGATGTGCCAACCATCATATATATATTAAATCGCCTATTCTTTCTTCCCTTAGAATTTATTGCCTCTAAAAATAATTGTTATATTGAACTTCCGTCGAAAACACAAGTACGTAAGAAACATTTCCTTAAGAGATTGTGGTATGTAAAACAATGGCTTGTTTCAATAAAACAGCTCATGTAAAGTCTATAAAATTACGAGAAAAGGTAATAACATAAGCCTAAGTTAACAGCTTGAAACGAGCAAAGAATGTGAGAAATATATTTTAGAATTGTTCAACGTGAGAGTTTTAAGCTCTTTCATTTTATGTTCAACATTTTAAATAAGTCTTTCTTAATTGTTAGTTACTAATAGGATTGTATGGCAAGCGTTTATTTTTGAAAACAACACTTAACTGCCTACAATTATTACATATTTCTAAAAGAAAACTAGTTATAACAAGTTAACTGTAATGAGTCATTTAATCATTACTTATAAAAAGCATCTTTGCCGTAGTTTCTAAAAACCTATAATAGTGCTAACATGATGTTAATGAATGTCATCATATTTTTTTCAATCTTACCTTCTCCAAAGACGGCAAAGACTCTTCTTTGATAACATCCTCATCAGATCCCTTCACCCTCGCGGGCTGTTGGAATAGCAGCGGATTGCTCAGTGAGTTGGGCGCGGATTTAGTGAGGAACCAGTTCTGTTCCGGCTCTTGCAACATCGGCTCGTGTTCCAAGTCGAACCTTCGAGAACCTAGGGCTGCTCCCAACGCCCCCGATACCGACTTCCGAAGCTTCTGGAGGCTGTTGAAACCCTGCTGCAGTTGCTTCCCCTGGAAACAGTCGTAGAAGCACGACATCCCTTTAAGCTACGCGAAGAGTGTTGCGCTGTCTCAATCTGGACTGATGAGGAATAAAGGTGTTCGCTCGAAAAGAGGATAGAAACAGAATTGGGAAATATTTATATTTGGAGGAGAATTTATACAAATAATATGAAGCTTTGCTGCAAAAGACATCTTTAAATACATTATGGGAAATTCCTTATTTTATATTTCAAATATCTTTGTAATGAAAGCACGATTAAAAGAAAGAGGTATGAGAAATAACATATAAAAATATGTGTTTGCAAAACAGACATAAAGTAAAAAAAAATGTACCTATTTATTTATATATGGTAATTATTTCAAAAGTGGTTTAAAAAAATCTATCATTGTCCACACAGACACAGCAGTACAGTTTTACAGCTTTAGAAAAATAAAAAGTAAATATTTGATACTAAGTAACATCCAAACCAAACCACTACATAACAGAGTGTAGAAAAATTACCAAAGAATACGGAAAATACGAAATAAACTACACACATGCACCTAAAAGCATAATTAATATAAGTTATATTGTTAAGCTATAGACTTGGAAGCCACCACCGTTTCTGCCCAGCTCCACAATACATAGGGTTATAGTAAGTGAATACCTTTACTCCTCGTCAGCGTACGCGGGAGTTAGGGGAGATGTTACCATGAGTTGTATTAGTCACAAATGTTACTACTTGTTAATTATAATTCATCTAATTAAAATATCAGTTGATGTTGACTGGAAATGCTGAATAATCTTCTAAAGGTAAATCAAAAGTTATGGTTACTTAGCATGCCCGCTGCACTTTGTTTTCGTACCCTGTTAAGGTGTTAATCGGGTTATTTCAGCCGGCGGTACTTTGATACGACCCTTCCGGCGCACTTAAAGTTCCATGCGGATTCTAGTGGTTAGGTATACTGCAAGTGAGTTGTAATCTGGTCCTGGATATTGGAATAGTTATTGTTCATGCTACTTTGCACTTCTGAGATTAGGTTTCTGGTGTTTAAAAGGCACACGGGTCATGCACAGTACAGCAGCAGTCAACATCAGCTGAAGTCCAAGTTCCAGTGCGGTCCCGATCTCTCCTAACGCCCTGCGCCCTGCGCCGCACTCACCCGCTCGTGGTGGTCGCGCGGCAGCGACAGACAGAAGGGCTGGTGGCCGGGGCTGTACGTGGCCGTGGCGGCGCCCCGCGCGGGCTGCGCGCCGCCGCCCTCCGAGCTGCTGTCGCCCAGGTCCTGCTGCGGGGTCCACGCCGCGCCGCTGTCGGTGCCCTGCGAGGATGCCTAAATCAGTTACTATGAGCCCTTAAGTAAGACCTGCCGCTGTCATGGTAGTGTGCCACAGCGTTAAGGGAAGGGCTAAGTATACCGGGGGTCTTAAATGATACTCCACTCCTCTACTCTTGATAGAACTCCATGTCCATTGAAGATTGCCACCAGGTCACAAAAAAAAAACTTTCGTCGTTGTACATTTTGCGGCCAATCAATCGTATTTATTTAATTGCTTTAATTACTTAATATCACTAAAATTATGATCGGTAAAAAATTTAACAAAACATGTGTTTACATGATGTCTGGAAGGCGAGTCGATCCTATGGTCGGAATGCGCGTGGTCGCCCGAGATGCCGGAGTCTCCCGACTTGTCGGCCGACTGGTCCGAGCGAGGTGACGACTCCGCCGATATGTCGCCCGACATCTTTGTTTCAACGGCCAGTGGTTGGGTCTCTAATAAAAAAAATCATAAAAGATTATTTATAACTAGAAAATTCATTTTCGATTGATATTTAAAATATTAATAAAATATGCAATAAACGGTCCGATAAAAATACTAACTTACTGGATTATCTTACCAATCATCAATTACTTTGTAATTAAACAGCTTACATAATATTCATAGATTGTACCTGCAGCGAGATGGTCATCGAGGCTAGCGAGCTGCCTCCAGGCGGCGGCGGGTGAGAACCTGGGCACGGCGCGCTGCTTCTTGGGCAGCGTGGGCCGCAGCCGCAGCGCGATGCCCAGCGAGCCCTCCGAGCACGAGCCCTCGGAGCCCGACGACAGCGCCGACTCCGACGATACTGGAATAATATTACAACAAAAGATATGTTATTATACAAGTAGGATAGACAAAACTGGCAGAAATATGGAGAGGACTCGACAGTGATTAATTTTGGACTGGTCGATGATCGTCAAATTTTTGTTAGAAAACATAATAGGAGTAGAACTGGGATTAGACAGTCGGACTATGAAGTATCGATGTTGCACTGTTACAAATACTTACTATTCTTAATCTTGCATTCTTCTTTCATTTTAGCATTGAATTTATCGAACTCCGCGTCCTCCTCATGATAACTGAGGAGTTTCTGTTCGATGAGGTGGAAGTTAGAGATCTCCTCGATGATGGGGCTGCCCAGGCCGGGAAAGTCCTTGAGGTGGTCGTGCGTGTTCGGCTGCTTGCTCTCGATCATGCCGAAGTAAAACTGTTTCGATGGAGCGTGCTGTTTTTGCCTGAAAACGATAATAAGGGAAATAAGAAACATTGTCTCTTGGTGCGGTCAGTACACAACTTCAACAATACCTTGTTTTATAAATACTCACTTTTCTTGCGGAGGTTGACTTATCAACGACTCCAACTTCCTGGTGGGCGAGTGTTCCGGTGTGGACTCCTTGCCCGAAGCCTGCCCTCTGTCCGGCATCGGCCGGCTGTTCTCCTTGCTGCTCATCTTATATTTGTCCGATGTCTTGGCATTTCCATTAACATTAGACAGTCTAGTTTTGTCCTCATTTGCACGACTCAAGGGCCTCCTGCTGACCTTCGCGTCGGGCTTGCTCGCAGCATTCGTTGGACTAGACTTTTTGACTTTACTCGGTATTTTCGTTGGGGTTTTCTGCTCATTCTTCTCCTGACTAGTTTTGGTTACACTATTATTTACTTTACTACCTAATTGGTTTCTAATTCTACTCGTAGCCTTCTTAAGTTCTGCTTGAAATTCATCTTTTTCTTCATTATTTTTAACCAATAGTGAAGGAAGAGATTTTCTCAATGGCTTGCTGGTCTCCGCCAGGGGGCTGAGTTTGCCCCCTTTGAGCTGTTCGCCGATGGCCTTCATCCTGCTCTCGTGCGCCGCTCTAGAGGAGTCGCTTTCCCTTTCGCTCGCGATCAGGGTTTCATCAAAGGTCCTCTCTCTCCTGAGCGTGGGCAGTTCACTGTCATCTTTCTTGAACCTCTCGGAGTACCTAAAATTCCTGTTCAACAGTGGAGTCTTCCACGCTTCACTGTGCTCGTTCTTGGCTGTCTTGGCTCGACATCCGCTCATCCTTTCTATCCTCGTCTTCCTGTAGTCTTGTTTCGTTTGTATCAGTCGTTCTTCCCTTTTGAGTGATGCAGTGCTCTGCACCATGTCTTTATTATCGGGATATTTGAAGTGTTGCTCCTTGTCCTTGCAAGGCGATCTGTATCTTCTTTCGAATGCTTGGTTATCACTCGTATCGAGCGACTTGTATTCGTGGTATGAGTTTCTGAACTGTAAGTTCTCCTGACCGTTCAGTTTTTTGGTTTCGTTTCTCGTTTTAAACAGTCTTAGTTTCCTCTGGGGTTCGGGTCTCGCGTTCCCTTCGCTGGAATCTGGCGATGAACCCTCGAAGTTCTGGAAAGCCATAAAATAGTGTGATCAATATATTGATTGATAAAACTTAGATACCTAATACCTTAATACGTCCATAATACTTACGTCATGGGTGGGTGGTGGCGGCGCTCTGTACTTTTTTCTGAAGTGTTTGTTGCCATTTCTGGTCTTTTGTTCCTCTTCGATCCTTAGATCTGGTTCAGATCCGAATCTCTTATTTATACTACTACCTATAACCAAACGAAAGTAAAACTGTTATAATATCTCAAAACTGTCAGACTAATGATTTTATGTCATATTCTTTGTTGGCTACGTACTGTCTGCTTGTCTGAGCTCCAGGTTGGTGTGCGAGCGGTGCAGCGGGTCTCTCTCCCGCGCGCGCAGCTCACCGCTCTCGCCAGATGTACCCGCCGATCTCGACCGATACACATTTGCGTGCTGAAAACGAAAACACAGTGTGTTCAAAACATACGTGAGTAATTTTCCAGTAATACCTTCATCATACACCCCTGACTCAAGGATTAAATTCCTTTGAGCGGGAGTCGTATTAAAAAGAGAAACAAAAGTCAGTTTGTTACACGGAATGCAGTTGCAAACGTGATCTTCAGATATTTTTTTGATGTTTTGTATGTTTATTAAGTAGGTTATATCTCACCACATGTCCATGTGGCACATTGTCGTGGATGGTGTTGGGTCTGCGGCCGCTGATGGTGCCGCCCGAGTGTAGGATGGCGCCGTTGTCCGTACTGCGCAGGCGCGGCGACTCGCATAGGGTCGGGAGGACCTGCGCGATGCATAACGGGGTTTAGTGATTGTAGAATGTTTTTACATTGCAGAGGTCACTCTAAGAACTAAAGGGAAGATTACCTCGCCATAACAAAGAAAAAAAAGTTCGCCTTAGTTCAGGATACATCAACTCAATTTCAGATAATATCTTGTAATTGATATTCTTGTGTCTGTGCCATGAAAAAAACATTTTTAACTAATGTAATGAAACCAATTTAAAGTTTTTTTTTTACATTATTTAACTATGTAATATTTTGACATGACACATCAGAATAACTTTTACCAGTTTTAAGACGATTTTTGGAAACGTCTTCTCTAGATTTTTTTAGGAATATCGATCTGATAACTTCTCTATAGTGCAGTCATTAGTGTACCTTAGGCGCGAGTCGCGGCGGGTCGTGCGGCAGCGTGTGCGCGCGGCGGCCGCGCTGCGGCGGCGGCGCGTGGCTGCCCGCCTGGCCCATGCCGCGCCACGATACTCACACACGCATCTGTAACAATATGTATTACATTATAGCATGGAAAAGCAAGGCTATTATAAAAAAAACGTTGAAAAGTTGCTATCGATAAAAGGATACTAATTGAAATGTACCATAATTCATTTCTCAATAATATCAAAAAACTCGTGAAACACAAACGCTTGTCCTACATGGGATCGAACCCCCGATGCGCGTTTGCGCGCTCACATTCAGTATGGGACCTATACGGCCATATTCCAATTGTACAATATGACAACATTTTCCGATATGAAATTAAAACGGCGATATTTTGAAACTATTTCAGTTTAGTAAAATAGTTTGATAATATTATACTGTATTTATGACTAATATTAATAATAGTAATAACAACTCGCTGCCTAAATCTTACAAGAATTTCAATCTAAACAAAATTAAAGAAGCAATTATGTTGTAAACTACCTTTAATTTCAGTAAGATTTAGTTCATTACGTTGATGCCAAAACTATTAATCATGAGTAATGAACTCAATAAATACGTATAATTATATTGGACGCTCAAAGCATCATCAGAAGGAATCCGTTCATTACAATAGATAAAACTACCATAAACAATTTAGTTCCATAATGACGTTTGTTTTTTTTAATGTCATTGCCACCGTCATTCAGCCTGTCATTTAAAAGTGGGATCGGTAACTGGCAACTAATTTGTATCTATGCTGGTTATACCCGGGGCGTAATAGTCCCTGGTTAATAAGTTCCTGGGGCCCTCATATCTCAGGGCCGGGTAGGACAGCCCTCCGAGCGCTGTGTGCGGCCCGCACCAACAATTTAGGTAATTTATGATAACCAGTACTGCTTAGATTTATGGGAATGGAAAGCCGTCGAGGCTTCTAATGAGGGATTTAAAAATAACTGCGTTTCTCTTTCGTGTAACTGAGTAGTGAGCATGCTGTGTTAATGTCCTGCGGGGTCAACGAAAACTATTTATTAGATTTATGGTAAATGTACTATATTTTTCCTTTTAATGAGGACCATGCCACAACGTCCCTGTTTTAGTCGAAAAAATATGAAAACAAAGATCTACACACTTACGTTTATTTAGGTCTATATCAGTGTCGCAGATAGTTAATAAAATAAATAATATACGCAACTAAAAACAAATCAGCTTATAACAAATTGTTCACACAGCTAAATCGGCACTTGAATTCCAAAGCCAGTGGTTTAAAAGTAATTACTGGTTTGACCATAGACGCGGGATGAAAACCGCGCGAATAGAGAAAACTGACAGAGATTTACACATCGGATGTCCCCGGTATGCACGTGGTTAGCAGCTAATGTATGAGGGTTGTCACTTATACAGCGATAGGAGATATTTACTTAAGCAGCTTATTAAAATTCCATGGTACTTAGACCATAGAACATAGCTTAGAAATAGACGAACAATATTACTGCACAGTCAGCAAAGAGGAAAAACAATTATGTTTGTACATGTAAGTGTATTAACACAGCAAAAGTAAATAATGTATTTGGGTTGGAGAAAACACAACTTCAAGACGAAAATATAGGTATTAAAAATTTGCTGAATATCAATTAAATATTAAAGGGCATTTTAGGCCACTTGTAAGTTTAATTTAGTTCTGCGAACGTTACTGACGTCGGGTCAGTAACTTATCCTAACATTACGGATACTAATTCAAATCAGCTTTGCCCAGTCTCCTTTGTTTTGTATGTTAATATCTAACGCACCAAGGACGTCGAGTAACATAATTATGCTTGACATAAACAGAGCCACCTGTCATTGTTAATTTATACGTTCAATTCATTCAATAGTTCACTCAGTATCGATTCTATATGTCAAGGTATTCTTCAGCAGTACGGCGATTCCCACGGTGTTTGTATTACTTAAAATAAATCGAGCAGCACCGTTTAAAACCGATTTCAAAGCTAGACTGATGCTGCTGTGGAAATGAGAAGCAGCTACGCGCACAGTAGTCCTGTCTCGTTTTAACACCATCAACAGACCTGGTTTAAATCTTCATGTTACAGGCACAGTACACGGTAAACATTGGCTTAACAGACCAACTTTGTACGTAATAAATTTGTAATTAAACAAACATTGTTCCGTGGAACTATGAATATGTAAGAGGCTCGCTCGCCAGTCGGCACAGATCGAGGGGAATCAGAATAGCATCCGCATTGTAACGTGGAGTTATCCCGCGGTTTGAACTGATTTCGTGAAACAATAGATTACTAATTCAACGGTTTTGTGGTTGTTGACGGTACTATTGAATTTTTTATCTAAAGGAATGTTTGAGTTCTTAAGTCAGATTGTCAGCTGGATAACTCATCCGCTATTTTAATAAGAGTTTTAAGTATTCCGTTCGCAATTTACAACACTTTTCTTAATTTAGTAATTTTTCTTTCTTCAGGAACTTAAATTAAAGTCTAGAGTTAAAAAGCAAAGGCATGGTCAGAATTGTTGCTCTGCATCGCTACAGAATACACTGAGAAAAAATATATAAATCCCGCAAAGAAGTAGGTACAAAAATGACTTGTTAAGTGGAATATTTTTTTTTGCAAGCTGGCAGCCCTGCTCATCGAAGGCAAAAGTGCAAATGTCCGTCGTTTTCTCGCGGGGAAACGTCGCGGATGCGCTCGGGCCCACTTTCTTTATGATAATCTGTTCGACGAGACAAGCATTTAGCTGATAGATGAATCACACGTGAGATGTGGTTCAAGGGTTAATTTGCTTTTTGAATATTAAGCATTGTGACGGTATTCAGTTTAGAGCTTTCTCTACATTTACTAATAGGTGGCACAGGTGGGAATAGGGTTGTCACCGGACCTGCCGATGTCATAAGCTCGAAGATTAATAACACAATTGGTCTTTAAGATTGTTGCTCTCGTGGGTGGAATGCACAGAAGGTACATATAATTAGTACCACTTATACACAAGCTTTTCCATAACGTAATAATATTTTTGCAACATAAATATGACCGACTTTAAATGAAAACTACTGTGTCAAACATGGTGCTCCAAAATGTATGGGACAGCTATTTCAAGTTAAATACAAAATAATCAACAAAATAGGTTTATCCAGTAAGAATCTCTGAAATTAAAAAACATAAAAAAATACAGACGAATTAAAAACCTGCTTTTGTAGCTAAAAACAAACTTAAAGACGAGCTACGTATGGTATTCCGAAATACCGCTTGCCGAAAGGACGATTTTCCGAAAACACTCTACTCCGACGGTTAGTTGAACGAAAAAATTATTGACCGATGAAACGTTTCGCCGAAAATATTATTTATTGACGCTTGGTAGTCCGAATGAATCCTTCGCCGATGTAACGGTTCACCGAAAACACTCTTCAACGACGATTGGTTAAACGAACGAAACTTTCGCCGATAGCATTCAGTTTACGCTAGCTACTATATTTTATAATTATGTGAAATGCAGCTGAACAATACTTGTAATAATGTATTTTTAACATGACTTCTACAAGACCTAAGGGTGTTGTCAAAGTGAAAAAAAAACTATCCATTTGGCAAAAGAATTCCCCTACAACGAGTGCTATCGGCGAAAGTTTCATTCAGTTTACGCTAGCTACTATATTTTATAATTATGTGAAATGCAGCTGAACAATACTTGTAATAATGTATTTTTAACATGACTTCTACAAGACCTAAGGGTGTTGTCAAGGTGAAAAAAAAACTATCCATTTGGCAAAACAATTCCCCTACAACGAGTGCTATCGGCGAAAGTTTCGTTCGTTTAACCAATCGTCGTTGAAGAGTGTTTTCGGTGAACCGTTACATCGGCGAAGGATTCATTCGGACTACCAAGCGTCGATAAATAATATTTTCGGCGAAACGTTTCATCGGTCAATAATTTTTTCGTTCAACTAACCGTCGGAGTAGAGTGTTTTCGGAAAATCGTCCTTTCGGCAAGCGGTATTTCGGAATACCATACGTAGCTCATGTAACGATATTTAACTTAAATAAGAAAAAAACTTTTTTTCTGTAATTCTTTCAAAAGCAGGCTTTCCACCATTGGCATGTATGTACCGTCATGCATGTGTACAAGTGCGGTATGTCCAACTTCTCAGTGTTACATCCCCAACTCCATAGTGCCGCACACCTCTCCTATAATGAAGTAACTGTAGCCCCTCTTAGAAACGAGATATTATTTAGCTACAGACAGTTTAGAAACGTCCGTTTATTTCGCGATTAGTACACAGTAAATGATCCCCTAGAGTTGTGCCAAAGACTAAGAACAAGTGTTGTAGAAGATATAGTTGTTGTGCCTATTTTGTTAATAGAATATTGACAAGTTCCTATATTCGTTTTAAATTATATGCTCCGTTTTCCGCTTCGTTTTAATTATCTTCCTAGATGACATTTAATTTTGACTTTCTACACGAGTTATATTCTGAGTTGACAAGGCTTTTGACTTGGGAGCCTGAAAATAATTAGTCTTAAGCTCCTTAGGTAAGTGGCTGTACTAGAAGTGCCTCCTCTAGAAGTCGTCTTCAGAAACGTTGCTTACTTAGAAGTTGTTGATAAGTGGAATGACTCAAATACACATTATGACGAAAGCACCGTCTTGCTCATGTGTGAAAATGACCGTAAGTTATTTATCTTGATTAAAAGAGTTGTCACATCCATGACTTCGTAATTTCTACAACCCTAAAGTTCGTAGACATCTCACTTGACTATGGTGAGTGACCAAGTTCATTCGAGAAGTATCAGATCTCGGTATAAGAAGGCATTGCATCCCGCAGCATGTACCACATCTTCTCACATTATCTTTACCGTTCTATAATCGTAGATCGGTGGACAATTATCGCGCATGATTTACGAGAGGGCTAGCAGAGGAAGGAATGCTATAAATAACGATTAATGGTCCAGTATCGGAGCCTGCGTGTTATTTATCGGTGGCCGCTGAATCACATAGTGCGTCCTTGCCGTAATAGTTTTGAGGTGTTGACTGGAATAACTGTTAGATTTATTATAACATAAGTTTTTGACGAAAATCCTTAAGTAATTAAACTTACCGACTGTCAGCTGTCAAACTAATATGGCCTCCGAAAAAATTCTAAAATGGAACATTATTTAAAATAACCTATGGCGCGAGCTCAGAAATCTGTAGAATTGATATATTCATTCGATTTTCGAAAATAGAAAGGTTTTTGTTCATTTATAGCCGAATAGTAACGTGGACGTGCAGAGAATTAAATTTTATGCTTTTATGAATGAAAAGTTGAAAGGATTTGTTTGCATTATTTTAAAAATAAGTAACAACAACAACTCTCCATTTCGTAGACATTTCTTACTGCGACGAATTGGAGACCCTAGTATTACTACTTACTGTAGTTGGCTATGATTGTTAAACATTGGTCATTTAGTTGCATATTTTCATGCAAAACTTTAACCCGTTAAAATATTTTCCAAAACAAAGTTGAACTCACTGTAAGACACAATTATCCTTAACAGTATCCCAGTCCGTTAAGGTCAAACCCGCTTAATTACAACACTCGGGTCGTTATTTTTTTCCTAATAATTGTATAAATCGTTTAGAAATCAAAAGAAAATTGGGCAATTTACTTTTTTATAAAGTTAATAATAAACTACCGTTCGAACCATTTAACTAAGGCAGTTACCTCTTCTAGTAACGACCTACGTGTAACTGTTATAACATATAGGATTAAGGTTTAACTGTTGTTGTAATAGTTAACTGATGTAACTTGACTTTGTAAGCACCTACTTATCTGTAATTTCAAAGTACTCATAATCTCTACTTACTTACAACTACTTGGTATTTTATTAATTATCATTTTAATCATTTAGTGTTGTAAAAGAAATGTTTCTCGTGAACATACAGTATGCCTTAGTATCTAGACAGTACAGTAAGTAAAAAGATCCAATATTTTCAGGGTCCGCGATTGTACAGATTTTTTAATGCTTCTATTTAACCTCTAAATTAAATATTTAGCTTGAAGTTCAGTTAAGTAGGTATATTTCTTATTACGAATTCTGTATTGAGTTTCAAATAAATATACCTACCTACACCGCTGATAATATTACTTCTTATAAAATTAAATAAGGAACTATGTTACTTTATTTTTCGTATTCTGTGTATAGTCCCCGAGAAACAAACACCTCTGATAATATTGACACATCACTAATAAACACTTAATTGATATTATCAAGCTATAATAACACTAAAATTATTTACAAGACGACAAATAGTTATCTGAGAATCTATTTAAATATAATGTGCCTACTTCATCAAGATAATAACGCGGGGTTGCCGGGTTCACAGCAATATTAACATACGCTTATCCCATAAAGATCCAGTGTATTAGCATCCATTAGGCCTAGATAACCATGAAACAATAGTTATCAAGAACTGAATATAAAACAAATTAGTTACGCGATGCGAATGAAAGTTTATAAAAACAGTTAGCTATTTAGAACGTTTTAAAATTAATCTTTTCTTTTTATCTTTGTTTTGTATGGTCTACTGTGCTGCCAGTATCAAACAGGAGTTTGTTTTCATGATCAAAATTGTCTGTAGTCACTAAAAAGGTATCATTTTATTAAATAAGGCTATCCGTGAAGTGCGAAACTTTTTTAAATTATGACAAAATACAATAACCGTTATTTGTTAAGAAACAAATAAAGTTTCGATTTTACAATTAATCTTTAACAAACTATAGAGAAAACTAGCTGTGAAAATTAATTTAATATCTATTACAATGTTGAATCTAAAGTATTTGCTAAGAGAAAAGCGTGAGAGCTAACACGCAAGCGAGATGATGGCATAATGGCTCGCGACACTAATTAATATCTACGATTAATTGTTCACCATAAAACTGCGCGCGCAGTGACGGAAACTGTCGAGATGACACGTAACCACAAGATTTATGTCAAATTAGATAACTTGAAGGTGTAAGGAGTTTTTATTAGATGTGCCTACATTTTGATAAACTACAAGTAGGATAGTGACGGAAGAGGTTTTATAACGCATTAAAGTGGTTCTTAAGTAGCATGTTGATACACATTTATTAATTATTTTTATTAGCTTGTATTTAATTAAATTTAAACACTGTTTGGCATATGAATATTTGAACGCTGAAAAGAGTAGAATATTATGGACCTTTTTTATGTAACACCTATTGTAACAATATTCTTGCAAATAAATCATTGTCCTCATTCTTATGTTTCTTTGTTTTCATTTAATCCATGATAATTTATGGATAAGATCGAAATATTTAATATATTAAAAGTATATTGTTTTAGCTTAATAAATAATCTACCAAAAATTAGAAACCAATTTTAAGGTAGAATATTCGTTTAGGTAAATCAATATTTATATCATGTTTCCCTCCATCGATAATTTTACAAAATCAGAACATTTGACAAAATCGCAGATACATTTAATTTAAATAACACCCGCCGTGTAACTGCGCAATTTGATTGTTAAAGTGTTTAGTATAAAGATGAGAGGTCCAGATATCATAACTGTATCTGAAGTAATACTAGCAACTACCTGCGCCTGCGCACTTGCACAAGTTTATTTGGATCAAAACAATTGAACCAGAAAGCTTTCGGTTAAAGGTAATTGAACGAGACGATTGTCACAATGCAAGCTAAGTTTAATTTTATCTTTATTGAATATAAACATAAATATATAAAATTAAACTTTTTTTACATAAAAGTGTGTCGTGTTTGGGGTTATAGTACCTACGGTCAGCATGAAAAGTAAATGAAACTTTGTTATTTTTTTTTGTTAAATTTGTCTCAAAAACAAAGGCTTATGTATGCAGCCACTAGGCGAGATACGTACTATAATTTAATTAGACCGGATAATTTTAATTATGATTTTATAGTATAAATTAATACATGGTTGATCGATCTTAAAGGGTTTTTAGATCGATCAAATTTTTTCATTTAGCCTATTATACTTAGGTATACCAGATAATCTAAGGCGTTAGTAATAAAACAATTTAAACTAACAATTTGAGACTCGCCGTCTCTTATAAATTCTCACTTATAGTTAATTAGTAAAAGTGCGGGTTATTATATTTTATAGGTCGAGATTACCATAGAGTGTAGAAGGTAATTCTTGACGAGTCATCACCGCCTCTACGTTACAACAAGGAGTTTTGTTATTATAAGCAAAACCCTTCCTTCTTTCTAATGTTTTCATTTTGTTCTTGGTTTTCTAATCATAATTTTACTTGAATAAAGATAATTCGACTGGTATAGAGTGCATTATTTTTCAAGATCAAATAATATTTCATAAGTTTGAAAAAGTTCATAAGTTCCTAACAATCTTGAATTATAGAATACAACCGGTAATATTCAATAGTGAAATCATTAAAGTAAGAAGAAAACATTGAATCTTACATAACAGGCTTTTACAGTTATGAAAAGCCGTCATTAAACACATGTGCCGTAGATTAAAACAGCACCCTTGGTATGTAGGCTCACCTAGATAATATCAGTTATATCATCACGATCTGTAGGACCTGGTTGCATCCACAATTACCCATTATGTTTAAAGCTGTGCATTAATAGCAACGTGTCGGGCGCCCCGTGCGGGCCCGTAGCGATCATTATAAACGTTAACAGTTATGCGCGCACGGACGTGGAAAATTATTCGCCGAGGTGCGCGCGCGCTTCCGTGCACACGATGCGAGCACAGAAAAACAGCGCCGGTAGACAAACAAGAAGCGTAATTAATGGAAAAGTGGAAGCTGGAAGTGTGGCGTCGAGTGAGGTATTTGTAGCAAGGGTTTCTGTAACACGTATTGGTCGACTTTTACATGATAACATTTCTTATGATAAAAAAGAGTCCAAATCTGTTGAGTTCTTTTCCTTGAAAGATTTATTGAAACATCCCTACAAGCTTTCGCGTTTATAATATAAGTAGGATATGTGCATGTAAAGTCAGTTCACATAAGAATTCAAGCCTACGCAAATTAATAATTAACCGTCCAATGAACTTATTATTTGTGGCTGAATCAAACCTAACGCAATCGTAATACTCAAATATAATTCTAGTTTTATGTATATTAAAGGAATATTCGGAATAAATTCCGAACCTTACATACCTACACACAATCTTACACATTATGCCCTTAAGCATCAAGAATAAGCCTTCTGCAAACCTCAACAAGCTGCGTCTGCGCAACGTTTTAACATGAGCTCATCTGTGATGATCAAGTGGAAGATAGTGTCGCTCTCATGCGCTAGTTCAGCGGCGACAGGTCGTTGCCAGCTGCCGGATGGGTGACCGAAGATGAGTTGCACCAAATAGACGTATTAAGGTTGGCTGACGGAGAACGCATTTAGGTATGTCCGCCTGTGAGATGGGTGCAATAACTATTAATTAAATTAATATTAAGAAAAATACCCTTATAAGGATAGAAAATCCTGGTTTGCTATTTAATTGCTGTTCCTCATTTGAAACTTGCCGAAAAACAATTGAATTTGTAGGAATACGAATGTAGTATTTCATGGCCTCAATATTATTGATGAAATTGTACAATATTGTATTCATTTTTAATTAAAATTAAACCAAAATTAATTAGGTTTTGTGTGGTTAATTATTAATTAACCAAACCAAACCTGGAGTCACTAGATATGTAATTTGATTTGTAATCAAAAATTTTGATTTTCGCATAAATTTTAGTTTATTATTACAATATGTAACTTTAGATTTACATGTGTTTTTTAAAACCAAATTTTTAAAGGAAAAGACTAAGGAAGATTTTTATCTCTATTTGAGTAACTTAAAATACCAATAGAGAAATGCGTTATAGGTAGTCACGACAGTTATGATTTTCCCTATACGACTTAGAGTACTTTTGTCCTACAAACAATATCAAACATTATCCTCATCTTCCAAAAAACAATGTGTCTGAGTGTCATCGCGGGCGCAGACTGCGCGTCGCTCGCTCCGGTTCAGCGGCGCCTGCGCAGCTCACTGACCACTTCACCTGACTCCATTCACAGCGGGGAACCAATACTACCGTTTGAGACAAAGATCGTTGATATACTATGGGTAGTGTTGTAATAAATGTTTTATGGTGGTATTTTTGGACTCTAAAATTATTAGTTAAGAATATTATTATTTAATTTGAAAGCTACTAGTTATCTATAGTTAGGCTCGTCACATTTTATGCTACATAAGATACTATGACCTATCAGTAGTATTAACGCACCCAACTTCTACTTGACCAATAATCATGCTCAACACAAAAAGTAAACAATACTACGAATAACAAATTTAATTAACTAATGAGTATTTAAAAAAACAACGAAGCTACGTAAAGTACGTAGCTCTCGCGTGCGGCGCCCGCGCACTACGCACCTGTCGTTGCGCAGGCGCAGGCGATCACGCAGATAACACAGAAGTGCCACTGATAAGTCGAGTTAACACGTGTGCGAGTATAACTGTGCTCTGACTGAGATTAGCATGGGAAAGCGCTAAACTAGATCGGTTAACGAGGCCTACACGTTTCCGTGGTAATACATTGTCTAAGTTAAGTTGAAAGGTTACTACTCGACAATAAGTAAACAAGGAGTTCTACTCAACACAATATCGCCCTTGTCTTGGTATAGATATTCTGGAAAGTCACTCAGCTAATATATATTGTATTTACGGCTGTACGAGAGTGAAATTTTATTCAATTTTATAAATTCATCAGTGAAGTGCCCGATGAGAATTCAAGCCCGATATGAAAGGAATTGTCAACGCTAATATTATTTATTTTCAATGATTATACTAAAAGTTGAATTCAGTTTTTACGTTAGGAATTGGTAGTCATAAATTAACAAATTAAATAATGTATCGTAATGTTGAAGCTTTTTCAATATTTTCTCTATCTAAGTTTTCATTATCCATACGTATATGATGCTCCAGTAGACTTCAACCATCATGGATAACCGAGCAAGCTGCGGGAAATGTCATACAATATTAAATAAGTTCTTCACGACGACGCACAGCTAATGAATAACCGTTAGCCAAATGTACCGACAGCAGGACAAACATAAAAATGGCAATTATACTTAAGAACAGCTGTGTTTTCATTCTTTTTCAATGATATTTAAAATTAGACAAAAATAAGCAATTTGACAAGATGAATCGTTTTAAAAGCTAATCGATGCTAAACAAATATGTGTGTTAATATTCGTGGAGTATTTCATAGATAGATCTATTCATGAATATGTATTAGTATAAAAACCCAAAATAAAAGATGTAATTAATTATTCACCCTGTTTTGCTATCTGTACCTCACGCTAGTGATCTGTTATCACGACGTTACGTGTTTCTATTACTAACTGTTAGTTAAGAATGAACCGCGAATTAATATTCTGTGAACACAGTCACTTGGCGGCTATCAAATTAATCTCATTGACTTTTAATTATAAGGGAAGTCTCTTCTAGCTCCTCCTTATAAACTAAACTTCCTGGCCAAATTCTATAAAAACGTCTTAAGGTAGTAATTTCGTTTGTAATTGTTAGTCCCATTAGTTATTATTAAAAAACTTTTAAAATTGTACCTTTTTAGTTTAGAAGGTTAAATAAGCTTTTCAGATACATTTTCTTCCATTTGGTAAGTTCCTCTCCTCAAGTAGAAGAGAGCGTGCTTTGACCAATGTGCCCAAGTAGCAATTCTATGAGTACCAAATGATGTAGGTAAGCTATAAATTATTGTACTTATCACATTTCATTGACCGAAACCAAGAGAAGACAAAAATCATTAAAGTAATTACTCAATAATGTCTACAAAAGTACATTTTACTTTTCCAAATACTCACAAATGAGTTCTATGCTTCTGCGTGAAGTCTGTGCGTGTGACATTTACATACATATCTCGGCATCTGGTCTGGTTCGCACGTGACAATCAGAGCGTATGGCCGCTCTCAAAACACGGGGCTTTTCATTCGCAACCCGGTTGTGGACTACTGTCTCGTATTTTTTGATAAAAGTGAAAGCCTTTCGAATATATATCTACTGGATTTGCATATGTATCTGATACAACCTATCCTATAATTACGCAAAACCGTTTTGCGCTAATTCTTTCTGATTTTTCCACCTTTGCCAAATTGAGGTGTACGTGATTTTCGGACATTCAAATAAAACTATTTAAACAGATTTTATTTATTTTTCTAATTTGAATGTCTAGATATGAATAGAAATACACTTTACATTGTTTTTTTTTTATTCCGATACAAGATTTTCGAATTTTACTAGCAATGTGGCACTGATTAGCATGTTTTTACCTATTGTTTTGACAGTCATATAAGATACGTACATATTTTTATACCAAAGGAAAAAATGATGGTTGGGGAACCAAATAAAATGGTTGTAACATCGCCATTCAAACAATGAAACATCTTCACTTTATTGTTTATCTATAAACACTTTAGATTTAGTCGTAAATATCTTATTTATATAGACTTTCGAAGGGCCCGTTATCAGTCAATGTGTTTGTGTGTCACGGGGCCTAGCTAATAGCCGAGGTCCGAATGTTTACCAAAATACCGGACCTTGGTGAGTGACATAAACCTGTTTGTTGGGAGAAGATTTCATTATCATATTACTATTAGGAGTGGCATGTGACTGAGGCAAAGCTTTGAATGTAGTGAACTTACTTTAAGGGATAGTCAATTGCTTGCTGAATTTAGTTTTTAGATTGATGATGAGTAAGGTTGAGGTACCCATATTCTCTGTCTAAATACACAAGATATAATACTAGAAAGATCGTCTATAGAAATATATAGAAACTTTCTAGTAACAAATTCTTGACTCTAAGAGAATACAACAACCAATAAATCTTTCGCGTTGTTTAGTATCTCGATCTAAAAGATCTCCACAATACTCGCCTAGATTCCTAAAATACCTTCATTGACGTGAAACCCACAAGTTTCCGAAGTGATTACCATACCGGTGCCCGCGGCCTTGTGACACACTGCGGACTGGTTCTGTCTGTTTGTCTGTGTGTCCGTGCTCATGTTTGTACTACAAGTGTTTACGTTTACGCAATCCTCCGCTCGTTCTGTTAGCTTTTGGCAGAGATCAGCGGTCACGGTAATGTTTGCTTATTCTTTATGTGCTTGGAATTTTATTGTTTGATTTGATGTTAGGTACCTAAAGCTCTCAGTTTCGTACGCAAAACAAAGTTTATTGCAAAAAAATATTTAAATTTCGTTTTCTGTTTCAAGGGGTTATCATGTATATGTTGTACTCGTAATATAACTTAGTGGTAAGATGTGTGACTCCAGTTAAAGGCGCAAGTGTCATCAAATCACGCACCGACTTTCCCAATTATGTGTGCATATTAGAAATAAACATTACAGCTTCCGTGTTTTGGAAGGCACGTATGTGTTTTCTGCGCTCGATCTCTCCTCTGTCATGCGGATTTTCGTCCTATTGGGCTGGAAGAGTAGGGGACCTGAGACTGTGTATCAAAGATTTCAACGCATTGCCAGACACCGACACAAAAACGCAGATGACTTAGCACGGCGGTTTAAGTTTAGTCAGTAAGAGTCTGACACTACCCATTTCACAGAGTGGGTGACCATGAGGATTCCCCTACCTTAATAAAAAAAAAACAGGGACAAGAGAGCGCACCTGTGTTTTAGCACAGGCATGTGAACTATTATGTTTCAGGCGCAGCTGCCGAAAGCAGGGACCGGACAACCCCACTTTAGAGTTAAGCCGTTTGACAGGGTAACCCGTACACGGGGTAACTCATATCGCAGTGTTACCTTTTGTTCGAGTTACATCCTCGAAACCCAGCGAAATGGTTAACACCTTCATTATGGTAACCACTTGAAGGGGTTAACCCCTTCAATAACTTAACCCTTTGAAGTGGTTACCTTCACGAAAGGCTTTTATTCGTGTTACCCTGAATTACCCACTAAACTTGAGCTGCATACTTGCACCCTAGCGGCCCCTCATTGCTTTACTAAGACTACAGCTGATTTTCTTCTATCGCCGACGCGTCGCGCCGCGACTCGCGCCTCTCGGACAAACTACCTACGCGCGAAACGTCATATAGGTAAGTAGCTGTTGCCCGCGACTTCGTCCGCGTGGTTAGAAGATATAAGTTAGGAGTTTTTGAACGAAATATTTTTCCCCGTATTTGCCATATTTTCCATTAAATCTTCGCTCCTATTAGTTGCAGCGTAATTTTATATACCTAGCCTAAAACCTTCCTCGATTATTGGTCTATTGAACACAAAATGAGATCAAATTTAAAAAAAAAAAATCGAATACAAGTTTTTTTCATTTTTTGCATTTTCTGAGAAGATTTGACGGGTGAATTTTCGATTGAAAATTAGAGTGTTTTTTTATATTAATTCAAAATAAGGTGAAAAAATAAATATTTTTAATCAAATAAATTACAGCGTATTTGGGACACAAAAAAGTAAGTTTTCACCAAATTTCGTTAAAAATAAATTTTTGTAAAAGATAAAAATAAAAAACCACAATCTTGGTTTTTTAGATTTTTCACATAAATTTTGAGGTTATGTGAAAAAAATGTAAACACAAAAGTTTTAGATCTTTTTCTTTTAGAACTTTGCCATTTGACTTTTTTCGATACGAATTTTAGTTTTGCCGGAAATCGATAAAAACCGTTTTTTACTCTTCAAACGTCACTCCCACCCCCTTCCCGACCTCAGATCACCCGTAAATTATTTTTCCTTTCATTTTTATAATATTCCCCTCCTTTTCTAATGGGTTTCATCCTACTATTTTTTTTTGGTTTTAAAAATTATCGACCCTGGTCTACAAGTATAGACACGAAAAATATATATCACAACGTTTGAAAAGTGCGACAAGCAAAATTAAACTGTAAGATCATATCCACAATGATTTTTATTCCATGTTTACAAGTCGCTCGGTAAATGCAACAATGGCGCCGCTGGGCGGTAAGATGTCACGTGCACTCGTGGTTATACTATTTTCAAACTAATGTCTATGATAAAGAGTGCATATTGCATTGTCTTAGGTTGGAGTGGGTTACCCTGTTACAGTGTTACAGGGTAGTAAAGGGTAACCTGTTCGGAACAGAGTTCCAGTAATCCGTTCGAAGGTGTAACATATGTCATAGGGTTTTTTCTTGAAGCGCTTAAAAAAACCCCTTCAAAAACCCTTTCAATGAGTATCCGGCCGGTCCCTGGCCGAAAGTCGTTCAGGACATTATTATTAATGGGTCACACATGTAAGCAGTACTAAACAAAAAGGTTAAAAAAAAAATAGAAACAGAATTACAGTAGGTAATTAAACACAATTGCTATGCTATTACTAAGAATACACGTGTACATACACAGGAAGAAAACAGACAAGAAAGTAGTCACTTCTATACCAAATAAAACGAGCAAGATAATTAATAGTTAATTAACAGTAATTAAGTAATGTTCTCTAGAGATGACTTCCAATAGAAAACGGCGATGGAAACGGATATACGAAAGTTGATTTCCTTCAGTAATAGATACCTGTTTGTTTGTGTGTTAGCAAAGTTATTGATGTAATATAGTAGATCGTAAAACTAGGAATGATAAAATTGATGCTTCCAGTTTTGGATATTCAAATTTGCAGGAGTAGAAGTGATGGGCTTGCGACATGAATAGTGTTATATAGGCTTATTGCTTAATAGTAGTCCAATGCACTGGTTATACGCAATGCATCATCCCATAATGAAGAAGAGGGGAATGGATAGAAAATTCAATGGACTTATGTGACGGCTATATAAAATTCTTTATCGGAAAGACATGAATGTAATGTCCCTACGCTTATCGTAGGCCGCGATCTTTCGTCTGTTGTCTATAATGTAATAGCTGCAGGCCTACGGTATCAATGACACCGTGTAATTATCACAAGCCGCCGCCACCGGCCAGTCCATGTGACTGCTAATTACAATAATGTCAAAACTCCTTGCGCAACGCTCATGAGTGATCGTTACATCGAATTAGATCGCAAGTGCCTGACAGACAAGCTTGATGGCTTGACGGCTTGACGCGCGAGACAAAGAACTAATCAACTAACTTCAGATGCGTCAGCTGATACGGGCTTGGATTATAGAAACGAGGATATGTATAGTACGGTTTGAAATTTATTATTTGTTTGACCTTTGATTTTAATTTTTTGCTTGTCATGCTCTTGTTAGGTATATTGTACAATCGTGATTCTAGGGCAGAAGCAAATATTATGACTCAAATGAAATGGATAAGGTTCATCGAAAAATTAAATACTAACAATTTTCTCAATTAATTATGTTCGAAAAAAATTAAATAAGAGCTAGCGCCATTATTTTTCTTATCCACTAATTCGCATTCCGAGAAGAGATGAGTATATTATAAAGTCAGCAGATGGAACAGTTTAATTTTCTAGCAATTAAGTGCAGATAATTAAGTTACACTTTTATGAATTGTTAAACTATACAATTAGCTCATAGATCTGAAGCCTGAAGTGAGTTGACGAGCTCATTTTATCTCATATTTAAAGAATCAAGTCCCAAGCAAAGGAATTAAATCCTTGTATCGCGGGGGTTTCACAAAAGCACACAGACACAGAACAAGCATTATTATATTGCAAATGCATATAAAAATCGGGAATCGAACCCGGGACACGTTGCCTCCAGTGTGTTTGACGTGGTGAGCTAATAACACTCGGCTATCCGTGCATATCGAATCAATCGTGTTTCATAAATTACAAAACTACAATATTTTGTAAATGAACGAAATATCATCATATTAAGCAAATCTTACGATACTTGTATATTGCTTCTCATTAATCACTACTATTAGTTATTTATGAATAAACCTAAGAAACGGTAATAGGTATACTTAAAATTATTATAATTTATGCATACCTAAGTTAAGTATTTATTGCTACATAAACTAAACGAACACTAATTAGCTTACAGTTACAGAACAATTACGCAGCGCCGTGTTTTGTAATTAAAATCTTCATATATAAGTATGTTAACTTGTAATTACTCACGCTGAGTATGGACCACCCACCTGTAACAAACAATGGCTGACATTAATCAATGTTGCTTCAAATGTATTAAATATAAACATCTTAAATATTGTATGCACAGCAGTATAGTCAGCGCCCGAATATCTTGCGCCAGTGTTACAAGAAACACATCAGTAGAACGAACTGCTGGGTATAGTGAATAATATACTGCCTAACGCTCATAGACTGTCGGCAGCTGACTGTACCACCGATTTGAACAAGGCCTAGGTATAGTACAAGGCCTATATTTCAGTTACAAATTTCAGCAAAAGTTATTACTTATTACAGAAAGTAAAATATAGAATATAATGAGATTAGATTAGATTTTTTTTTGCGTTAGCTTTGCAAGTTGAACTGCCACCGCGGAATATCATGATTAAGGACTCTATTCAGGTACGAACTTAGACCTGCGTGTGCGTGCGTGAGCCGTTCTATCAAATAATTATGAACACACCAGGAAACTTGAAAAACCTTTTTTCATAATTCATTTTCACTGCAATCTCGTAAATAGTGCGTTCGGGTGTCAACCAAAATGGCCAATAATTATGACCATGACATTAGCACGCACAGATCAACGCTGTACTAGGAAGTCAAGCTGCCCATTGTTGTTGTAATCACCAAAGCTGTGGACTATTAGATCTGCCGATAAACTGTGCAGAACTGAAGTGTTTTGTTGATGAATCGAAGCGGTGGGAATATTATCAAGGACGGAATGTTGAATTTTGAACGATCGTAATCTAAAGTCGACATTCATTTAGACCAATCAAGTCTTTTGGACAGATATTTAGAAAGAGAAAAGGGATCTAGAGATGTCATTATATCATGTTGTCTTATTCTTTATCCCGCTACTCTACTTCGTCAACTCTATTACTCGTAAATGCTTTTTTCGTAGGTTGCCTTTGAAAACAAAATTAAAATCTCAATAAGGTAATATAGGGAAATTTTAAAGTAACCTAAGTGACAACAAATATTATGGTAGTCATAATCTTAAAACCTCAAAAGAACAATTCCTACAATTCTCTAGCTCGTGGAGACAATATCATTAAAATTAAAACCACAAATCTATAAACACCACTCAATTACTGCAGGCTTATGGAAACCATAGATAAGACATAGCCCATAAGCTATCCAAATCGGGGTCAGGAATAGGTCAGTGGGCGAGCCTATGTGGGAAAATAGTCGCGGACAAGTGCGCGTGAGTCGGACGGCCTTGCGCCCGCGCAGCGGACACGCCCACCTCTCCCTGCCGCGGCCCGCGCTCGCATCGACTGTAAGACGTCAGTGAGAAAAGCTTAGTTAAGATAAATGTTAGAACTGTTGGTTTTTCATTTAAGTATGTTTTGGGTGACATCCTAAAGGCAAAACTTGATCTTTCTTGAGGATTTTACCCATTTTTTTTAATTGAAATTGGAAATGGAAATTAGAAACAAATAAGTCAAATGGAAGAGGAGATATACAAAAACGTTATTATTAATAGTCTCAGTGCAGTCTGAACTGATTAAAAAAACTAGAAACAGGTATTACGGAGAATCTGTTCTGATCTCCGACCTAGCACGTCAGGGCTTCACGTGGTGTGGCGTCAACAACCTCATCATCGACTGCGCCTGCGCACAATATTCGGTAATTATCCCGAGCTTAATAGCAAATTGGAAACATTCACTTGTTTTGAAGGCTAAACCGATTTTCGGTAGCGGAGTCATGGGGCTATCTAAATTCTTACATTATATGTACTAACATATAATTATATTACAAGTATATACCATATGGGATATTGAAGACTCAGACGCTAGATAAATTTTTCAGGAGTTACTTCTTCCGTGAAAATTTGATCGAAATAGTGCAAATCAGCTTCTATGGAAGAAATTGGCGAAGGATTTTTCTGGCGGTGAAGGAGTTGTTTTTAAAAAAAAAACAAGAATGACAAGTGTTGTCCAATACGGAGACCGCTTAATTAACAATCATTTGGTCGAAATATAAATCATTAAAACTTTTATTTTTCTGTTCGATGAGACAACCTATTCGGTGATCCAATTACAAACTATTGACCATTATAACAATCAGTAGCAACAACATAGTTATTCTAACCAGCTGATTAGGTACATAACATTTAGAATGCCAGCGGTAATCGAAACTAGTATTCAATCGAATGGCCACAGTTTACGCCGGAGGGAAGTAATATAAATAATTTGAATATTACAAGTGTTGTGGTGACCGCGCCCACCGCCGGCCGCCGGCAGCCGGTCCTGGGAGTGCGGCTTCGATTGGGTAACTGTCAATAAACGATGATTTACTTCGAATATTTATAATTGGAGTAAAGTTTACTAGATATACTGGATATCAATGTTCAGTAATTAACATTGAAAGTGCTTTTATTTCAAAGCTCTCTACGTACTCACATATCAGTCTTTAACTTCGATTAAATGACAGGTTTAGATAATCTGGGCCCCAATTCTGCTATTTAAAATGGCCGATGAATGAATGAAGCTTGGCTTTAAATGACAATTTTCATTTTCTCTTAAGCATTTTTCTAAACAATAATTGGAAATTCAATGTGGGATGCTAAACTCAAGGTCAATACAATTGAGTTCCAATTATTGTATTTGCAAAAAGATTAAGAGAAGAGGAATAATTTCAAATTTAATTCTATTGCCATTCATTCTTCGGCCATAGTAAATAGCGGAATTGGGATCCTGGTTTAATTTTAGATTAGTTTAGGATTGAGTTTTGGATATTTGTTCGAAATATTACAAAAATACTCTGGATTGCAATTTTTGGAGGTATTGTATCCGATTCTCGTCATCTTACGGTACAAGGTACAAGAGATATTTAAAACAATTTACGACAATTCGAAAATCTTCCATGTGGACGAAACAAAACGTGACGTTTATTACTATTCTGTAACGAAGTTTATTTTGCTTACATTGTAAACAATAATTACTAGTGTGACATGCTATGAACAAACAAAACAATGTGGAAACACTCATTATACGTTTACTCGCGTACAAAACTGTGTAGGTTAATAAGATATAGTTTTGATCTACTTAATATAAAACATTGTTTTGCTTGAAAAGCCAAAAGCTTACAATTACTATCAGGATTAAGCTTTTGAAGAAGATCAATTTCTTATGTCCGTTTTCTAATAACCGGCAATAGTTAGTGTTCTTGACAAGCAAAGAAGTTTTTGAATAGTTTTGTAAGCGACTGTACACCGTGTTGCAATTTCCGTTTACCAATGATGTTGTAGTTAAGATATACTTCTGTTCTAATTGTAAGCATACATTTTAATATATTTAAGACACTTTAGTTTACAAAAATCTATATTAACAGTTGAAAGAAAAAATGCATTTCTGCCTTGAAAGTTCATAATAAGCTCCCGGTTTCAAGATAACAAATTTTCTGATTGAAGTCATTACAATTTTAATTCTTTTAGATGTAATATATTAAATTAATTCACGTTCTATTATTATGACAGCTACGTAGCTAACTATACTTGTGTCAAATATCATTATCATCGTCCTTGACATTCGCGCCAAAATTAATCTTTTTAAACTTCACCGTTCACCGCACAGCCTATATTAATTTGATAGCTGTACAGAGGCAAAGGTCAGTACATGTGCGGCCACTGCCTAATGTCCGGGCTGCGCGCGCGCAGGTGCATGATTGTGAGATACCGGCTCATTGTTGAGTTACGCAATTTGTAGTTCATTCGCATTAAGTGTTTATTTCGATCAGTTCGTCGGCTTGGTGTTTTTTTTTAGACGTCTTATGTCTTTACATTACCAATATTTCAAAATATATCATTTAGAGATGTTTTATACCAAAACTTAAGACCACAATTATAAATCATTGTGGTGCAGTGATTAGTCATAAACTTAACTTGTTAAAAGCTAACTAAAAAAAAGTCATTCCAATATCTTTTTTTCTGGATGCGAAAACATCAAATAATTCGTACCGCTTTGAATTAAGCAGATTACTGATATTTACTGACTGACTACCCCCCAATGTGGATGGACCGATGATTTGAAGAAGGTGGCTGGCAGCGGATGGATGCGGGCTGCCCAAGACCAGGATGGTTGGCGCTCTTTGGGGGAGGCCTACGTTCAGCAGTGGACGGCGATAGGCTGAGATGATGATGATGATGACCCCCCAATGTTCCTTCCTTTACCCCTTTTGTACCGAGGCCGTAGTATCCCCTTCATTTAATCCAGCTGATATTACAATATCCTCAATTCACCCCCAGACTCCCCATTATACGGGGTGTATACAATACATCATACCTTAAGAGTTGTTGTATTGTAATACAGTGTGTAATAAGCTTTATAGTGTTGGTATTAAGTCGGTGCCTGCGTCGATTAGTTTATTACACTAATATAGTAATAGACCACTTACTGCTGGTAATTGCACCTAATTGATACAGCTCTTGAGAGATTAGATACAAGTTGAACGCTTCATTCAGGATATGAGGTAAAAAGTTTAAATAAACCGTTTTTGGTTATGAGGCTTCTTGAGAATAATGTATATCGTTACGAGGTTGCAATATTCTGATGGTTTATATCTATTGTCGTTGTAACAAAATATATTAAAATTAAAATTCGCTTTTTACGGTCACAAATATGTGATTATGATAAGTATGACAAATTGAATTTGTGGTAGGAAGTCCAACTCGCACTTGAACGGTTTTAATCATAGTTACATGCATTTTTTAAATCAAATATTGTTATCATCAAACACTCACAAAGCTTTCTGACGTAATGGAATTATACATAGTTCAATGTCCATTCAACCACTGCAGAGCAAGTTCAAAGAGAACGCAAAATGAAAGTTACAAAAGCCAAGTAAAATATAATGAAGCAACAACTTATTTAATTAAACTAAGATATAACAACACTTAAGTTGTTCAAGTCACAATATTAATTTACTTAATTATATCTTAAGATACGAGCAAAAATGCCTAAAAATCACCGCCTGACTTGTTAAATGGTGATTACGAACAAAATAGAGCAGGCAGACTAATGGTAGTTAAATGAGGCCAGATTTATCGTATTATTGTCTGAGACGTGGGGAAAAAATAATTATGTGCCGTTTTTACGCGTTGACATGTTAATACCGGGCTAAAAAGTGGTCCGAGGGGCATTACTGTGTCATTCCCCGGATAATTTGTGGGCGAGGCGGTGATGATCCCGCGGTATGCAGTGTTTGCCGAACGATTTCTCACACACGTCCGCACTGATTGTTTGCAGATAAACTTGTAGCTTGGTGAAATGTGGATGAAAAACATTAATGGCGGAGCTTTTAATGCGTTTCGCGAATTACATATAAGTGTGATGACGAAAGCTTCAGAGAACCGTTGATGGTCATTTGAATGACGCACGCGTTGTATCGACATGACTCGCTGACTGGCACATATTGGGTGGTATCGGGGCCTCGTCACCACGCAATACCACCCAATACGTTGAGGCTCACTCATTACCTACATTGCAGTTATAATTTTTGCGGAGATTCCAATTATCATTTGCAATAACTGTGATGATGATGCCAGGTTAATTTAGGGTCATATAGTCAAATCCGCTTAAAACCACAAAGAAAATCTTATCGAAAAATTCATCAAAATTATTGGTTGGGATATCGAGGTAAGGTTGGGAAGGGTTCGGACTCACATTGGAATATAAGCCTGACGAGAAACTACAAGTGTATTTTGGCCCCTTTAGCTGGTTGGCAAACATATCTCAGGTTATATTAAACTCCACAAAAAAAAAGACATTCGTTTGTCAACACAAGTCGTGTAATGATTGTCACCTTTACGTAAACGCACATTTAACTCATTTTCACCAACAAAAGCTCAGGAATTCTTTTCTTACGTAATACTTTCATCGTTGACGCAAGAGTAATTATGGGTGCGTCTGCTAAATACCTGCGAGGTTGTGACCGAGGTGGCTGGAAGGTGCAGCCTTATTGCATGGTTATGTAAACTGATTTAACTTTTAAGGTTCTTGAGTATACATACTTATGTGGATACGACTGTATGTACACTATTCCTCAATTTTATGAGACAGATATTTGAGTCATAACAAATGCAACGTTTAACTTCGCGTATTTATCGGAATTGATCGGCTAGTTTTGGACCCAACCGGAGTCCCTAATCTTGAACCTGATCTCGAGCGAGATAAGCCAGAAACATTGCATTGTAAGTATGATAGTAAAATAGATAAGTCCTCATAAAATATACGTACTATAGAAATATTTGATTGACTGAAATTACACATCCACCTATCACCGAGTCATCACCGACAGAAGGCAGAGCGTCATCAAAGCTGACACATTACCACGTAACCTGACACCACCAGAAACAATTTACTTCACAGCACTAAAGCCTTAAGAATGCTTTATGTTTTCCGACGCTTACGTAAGCTTGACATATGTACAGCCAAGCTTTATGTACGCGTGTTTACAGCATTTTTATGGCGCGGAAGAAACTTTGGGATAGGTCTAATTGTTGCGAAGTGTACTACCGCTTCCTATCGTAAAAGCATAACCGTCTCGTTGTTCTTTTTAATGGTATTGTTAGCAATGAACTGTTTTATTGGAGACACTTTTTTCGCATTCTTGGGACATCGCACACGAGGAGGTCTTGAAGTTTACGGTACCAGTCATTTTAGTCTTCAAAAGACTATGCTCTGCAGTATCCAGTAGTTGTTTAAAACTTAAGATTGTAGTATGAAAATTAATTGTATTCTAACAATTTTCCGCTCTGGTGTCAAGCGGAAAACAATTACTATTAATATATAGCCTTCGAGTGCATCGCATCTTAGTAGTATTGTTAACATACATATATTTACACTTGTATTACCATCCCAAAACCCTTTTTAGTCAAAAACACCTGCTTTTAGCAATAGGGACAACAGTTGGTGGAGTGTTATCTTATTTTAATTCTTGATGTGTGTATTCAATTACTAGAAGCGAATGTATTAACGAACTTTTTACCGATTCACAGATAAATTACGTTCCAAAATTATTTTTGAAATGAGTTCATTTTACAAGAATTAAAACTAAAAGCTTCGTAGGATTTTAAATTTGCAAATATTTGATAAAGTCTCTATTAAACTTTACCTGTAGAAATTTAATTTTAAGTGTACGTATGTTCATTACTTTGACTGAAATAAAATAGAAATTATGGCATGTGGCTTGTCCTTAACGTTCACGCCAGATCGAGTCCTCAGGGCCTCTAGTATCGGAACTCGGGATATATCCTCACATTTGCATAAGAATTCATAATACCAGTTAATTTACATTCCGTTCGGACATTAGTGTATTGCTATCGTAAATATTGATGAATTTATTTGTTTGATCAGTCAAAAGATTGTGTTAATTGTACGCGACCTTACTGGGTGGCCTCGGTTATGCAAATATTTTATTATTTTAATCAATCTGGGCACACTTCATCGTCGTACGCGGGATAAATTACCGAGTGATTTTGTATTTAATTGCCTTGGTTACAGAGATTCTGTCAGCTATTAAACATAGTTTTATTTCTTGTTGGCAATTTATTTGTAGTTTATAATTAAATGTTAATAAGTGGTTTGATTATAAAAAAAACTCGGTCAGTTCGAATGATGCCCGAAAGAGGTTTGAGAGGTACATCATCGATATGGCACCGGATCACCTTGGCCAAATTACCAGCAGTAGGTACCCACGTACAGCCTGCGATCTGCTCGCATACCACGAAAATAACTGGCTTAGGGCACAACCATACACCACGCTACACTTTATTACCATTGGTATTGGGGTCCCAAAACTTTGGTGTCGTGGAGATATGACTCCATCAGTTTGGAGTTTTGGTCCAAACCAAAAGGCTGGAAAATTTGGGTTGAGAAACAAAGGGGGGGGGGGGGATTAAGCAAGAAGCCTTACAGGTTTGCTTTAATCTTAATCTGTAGCACCAATCGAGGACCTGCCAAAGGACAATTCTCTGTTCTGTACCTTCCTATACCTATAAAACTAAACAATAAACATTGCCAGTAAACTACATCAACATAGTTGGTGCAAGTTAGTCGCCTATCAAATTAGTATCGTGTATGAAGCAGCCCTTATTGCATTCTGACCGGTGCGCAGTGTAATGGACGCCATTTGGCAGCTTAATAGCTTTTGATAGTGTATGCCGATTTGAGGATAACACTTGATTTGAATTTGTTCGGCTGTAACACTAGGGAACTGTGGACATTGTGGTCGTTTGTTCTGTTTATTGATACTGTCCACTTTGTTAGTTCAAGATAGAGCATGTACTCGTATTGATTTTCAGAAGGCCAGTTGCGAACTCCTTGACAAGTTTACCAATTTGTTTAATGAACTTTATTTATGCAATGATGCAGTTCGAAGTAGTTAATAACTCTGCAGTATCATAATTACTTATTAACTGTTAAATCATTTAAGCATTTTTAGGTATCTAATCTAACTACTAATGTATCCTTTTTTTCTAATTTAGGTAAGTGGAAGAGGGTGTCAGACTTTAACTGACTTAAACGCACCCATGTTCCTTTCTCTGCCCTTTATGTGCATTTATTTACTCTAAACTGAAATATATCTTTAAGTAAAGGCAAAGTTCAACCTTTTAAAGTATTTTGCTTAGATATTCACTTACAAAATAACATGTAAATACATACAGAATCAGTCCGATCAAAAACGGTAATGGTTGCTAGCTTAACACACTCCCCATTAAGGCAGTCAGCACATTCGTGGCACTATTTATGCCAACACTGATCTATGTGTAAAATGTCGGCGTTTATAGAATTCTTTAGCAAATCTCGTGCCCTGCATACGAATGTTATATTTATATTTGCAGTACTTGACATGGATTGTGTCATGAACTCATGCACACCTTTAATTAGAGGCATGATATTTTTAATCTCACATGATTCAATGTTTTAGCTTTGATAAATATACTCTTTTTTTGCGGATGAAATCCTTCAATAATCAAGCCGGCCCTTATGATGGTAAAGATCGATGTGAGTAAGATTAACTATAACATAGACATCTACTTTTTCGCATTTATTCATTTTTAGCGCATGTTGCGTAATTTTAATATTTATTAACATTCTTAACCTTGACATGAAAGTTTCTCACGTCAAGGTAGAATACAAGCAGTGTCATTCAATTAAATTCAATGTAAGTTATTAAAATGATTAATATCATCGCTTCGGTGTGATTCAGACGGCAATTTCAGATAAGGCTCTATAGCCATTGATCCATATAGCTCGGTAGGCGTTACAATTGATATTCCCACAAAGTTCGGCGCTTGCGCATGTAATTGTGATGATTACGAGCATTAATGCGCAGGCGCCGCTGACCAACACATTCCTGCGCAGCTGGGCGGCGGTGTTGCCACACTCCCTGGGAAACTATCATGTTCTCACATATAACGCTGGTTTTTAGGAGTTTCATGGGAAACATGTGTCATTATAGGTAACCCTAATTTCCGATCATCATTTTTCGTTAATGAAGTAATTCTTTTGATATTAAATCATGAAGCAATATTTTAATAGTACATCTTCATTATTCACCTTGAAAAACAATATTTTGCCATCGGTATTTGCATATGATCTATTGAATATATTGGCATCTAACCATAGCTTAGATTCGTATTTGCATAATTAACATCTCTCAAAATTATTTCATAAATCAAAATCATCAGTGACTTCGTAATAACACGATTTTAGTACCTAATCCCACATAAACTATTCAATTAAGCGTATTTTGCATTGATAATTGGCAAAATGTGTGAATTTAAGATTTATTTATTGCCATCATAGGTTTGCTATTGCCGTTATTTTGCAAATTAAGTCAATGTCGCACTTATGGCGATGTTTGGAACTTTTGATTGGCGTTTCTTGCGAATTTTCTTAATAGCTTCTTTAAAAGGTGTTACTATTATTCAACATCCTAATAGTATATGCTTGTATAAGGCTGTTTCGCAATATTTTCTTGAACTCCCACGCGCTTACTTGTGGTCATTGTCTTAACGCAATTTTGATAATTACTAAATTTTTTGTCTATATGTTGTAGGAAATAGTGTAGTTTTTGTAAACACCACAAATTGATAATCGTCGATTTATTGTGTTGTGTTGGAAATGTTGGAATATACAGGACTACAAAATCTTTATACATCCACTTTTTATTTTAAAGCACCCTAAATCACATCAAAAATAAAAAGCTAGTTCAAAAAAAAATACTTCACATTTTGAAATAAATGACTCCACAAAAATAACCATTCAAAACTGTATAATAAATGTCTATACCAATGCCACATTGTAATTCATACCAAGAAACAATAACGAAAGTGCTACCCACAAGCAAAGCGAAATTTATTCATACGTTTAACAAGATAAATAAAAAGGATATCAATCACGTGTGTGGCGGCGAATGCAAATATCTCGGGAGCTCAGGTGGTGACAATACCATCTCCAACACTTTCTCGAGACAGGTAGTGACGTCATGGTGTCGTGGTAACAGTAGGACAAGTCGAAAGCGGTGTTCGGGGAACTACTCCGCCTATACTGTGTATGACCGAAGTTAGAGGATAAAAATGCGTCTCAAAAAACGTTTCTCTTATTCTAAACGAAACTACAGTTTCAATAATAAAGTTGGCCCAAATATGGTGCCCTGGAAAACACTTCATAATCATCATTCCCCTGCAATTATCCCAATTATTATTTGGGGTCAGTGCTTCTTCCATACCTTTCTATCTGACGTCATCTCACAAAAAAACACTCTTTGCAGCCATATCGGCTTTTACACAATCCATCCCTGGGACACTTAATAAAATAATTCTGTTCTCGGTTGTCCTCACGTATTTTTCAATCACCTAGGTTCATAGAGATCTGAAAAAGTAGTTCTATGTCATGGTTTTACTGTCTCCAGTTCCCTACATCATCCTTGCTCATGAGTGGGAGCTACGTCACAAGTTGATGTATTAATATGTCCCTGTTATGATAATCAAGCCTCCTGCCGACCGCGGCACATACACTTCTTATTTTATTTGCAAATTCTTTTTTCTTTAGCGCAACCGCTAATAGAAATACATATCGCGTTTAACATCTTATTGCAGCTTCCGTTGTGATTAAGATCTTAAAAAAAGGATTTATTCTAAGGATTGTGTACCTTTTGTATTGTTAGAATTATCCCATGAACTTAAGCAGCACTCCTTCAAGGTTTTAAATACAGATTCTGATCGAACAGAAATAAAAATAGAACGACGGTGGGAAAAGCTCTCTTACGAAATAAGTAAAGAGGAATTCTTACTTCTCAAGGGTCGTGCGAGTGAATTTGGTAGGCTCTGGAATGTACGATGCTTGTAACAAAATTTTGAATTAGATAATGATACTCCTGCACTTGTCCTCAAGGCAAGTTCTCCTGCAATTTTGGGGCAATCTTAAAAAAAGATGTAAAGTAATTACCCTCACGCAGAGCCTACTGGAGGCTCGCTAATGCCCCGGCTATAGTCCGCTCTAATTACGAAAACACTTACAAACGAAATTTTGCTTATTTTTAATAATTACCCGTGGTGTTATTAAACGAGCATTCTTCCACATAGTAATTGGGTGCGCTTTAAGTAACAATGGGAATCTCCACAAAAACACTCCGACAATTATTTTAAAATGTCACATTATTTGTACAACTGACGAACGGACCAAAACTCTTTTGTATACGTTAATACGGCTTTGTTTTGTGAGAACTTTTATATAAGCATATTAAGATTTATTTTTAATCTGTTGCGAGTGTAATACACGCAGTACTTGGAATTATATACAGACGTTTTTGCAGATAAACGAACTGAAATGTCAGGCAATAAACATAGCGTAATAAGCCCAGATGGCAGCGCCCGCGCAGGCCGGAGGGAAATTTCACGGACTCATCTTGATTTTTTGTTAAGAGAATATTAAAGGTTACACATCGCAAAGTGACTTTTTAAAATTAATACAGAAACAAGACAGGCCTGACAAACGTCGACAGCCCATCGCCGATTTGATCCACTTCGAATGCAAGAAATGCAAAGAATGTAAAATGTAATAAATACAAGTGTATTTTTAGAGCATGTGTGATTCAAGTATCGCGGCTACTGATACATGAGACATTACATTTTATTTGTAAAAAAGAAAGAGAGAAGTAATATTCTTTGGAATTCTTTCAACTGATCCGAATTCTGGTAGGAATTCTTCAAGGTAATTTAATGTAAATAAAAGCTTTGATCATGTTGAGTAACCTCTAATAATAAAAACACTTTTACACTACAGGGTGGTCCACGATTCGAGTTACATCCAAAAGCAGCGTACCGACGTAATACTTTATTATTTTTTTCGACATATCAACAGCCCACACAATAGCCTGAATAAAATCACTCACATGTAATCGATAATTAAAATGATCCCTGATTTCTCGATACAAAAGATCAAAAAATCGATTACTCATTCTCATAACTACTTTGCGATAATCATGGGATTAAAACAACAATACAACCTGTTGATCGAAAATCACCTTTATTCCGTATCACTTAGAGTTGAAAATTCAAGTATGAAATTAATGTTAACACATCAATGACTATGCAAGTGGTGGTGATTAAAAATGCCACACAAAAGGCACAGAAGGTGGAGATAACCAAATTAGCTGGAGCCATAAAGAAGTTTATTTCAGTTAAGGATATGGTGGTGGGGAGGTACAGATACAGTGGACTGTCAGAACTGCCGGAGACGGACAATGGGAGCGAACTGATGAGAGTACAGAGAATTAAGATGTTACTGGTGATCAAGTACTTAATAGTATTATTTCTTTTTCATTGTTGAAGTTGTGTGTTTAAAAGTTCTCTTTCTACATACATTAGTGTTTCAGATTGTTCGGTCTAAAAGTTAAAACTGGGAATTATTGCTGAAGATCTGCGTTGACTACGACATCTCCGATTATCTCGACAGTTTACAGTTCAGTACATGTTTCTATTTTCGCCGAGTTTTATCTGTACAGTAGTGCACATAGCCGGGTATGGCCGCAGGTAACGTGAGCCGCGACTATCTCGCGCGTCGCTTCCTGCTCGCGCATCAATCGGCGCGTGCGACGATACGCTCAGGTTACCGCATACTCCGCGCTTCAGATAGGATTGTAAACGCGGAGAAAATTATCACTACGCCGTATACACATTTAAAAATATAAATGATCGATGTTTAAATCAGTCTTTCTATATATTTGGGAGGTATAAATCACATTGATTTCTCTAGATTTCGTGATACCACGGAGACTTAAATGTTTCGAAAAATAAAAAGCTCCTTGGCTGATCTGATCAGTCTAATTCAATTCATCATTCAACATTTAAAAAAAAAAATGCCAAACATTAATGGCAAATAAAATATTTAAATTCTACTGATATTACTACCTCTGTCCAACCCTAAGTTAACCATATCTATTTGTCAATCAAGAATCCAGGAAACGTTTGCAGGAAATTTTAGAAGTTTGAATTAGTACCGACAGATGGAGCTTTAATTTTAGTTGAGATTAGCGAGGCTTAGAGTAATCTAATGAATGATCTGCTGCACCACCTGGTTGCCGGAGTGAAGATATAATGGACTTAGATGGAGGAAATTAGTCGATGGATTGAGCAGATGTTTCCTGGATACCATTTATTGAGGATGAAGTAGGTACGTAGAAGCATAGTCTGTGAAAACTTATGAAAACTTTAACGATCACATACTTTTTATTTAATTATCCCTCCAGTTCTTTAGTAAGCTTAGTAGCAGCAACGTAACTGAACGCATTTCGTAGTACGAAACTATTTTCTTACTTGAGTTAAAGAGAACAAGTGTTAGTGTAAATAGATTTATGGACCTTTTTTCAAGCTTGAAGAGAATTCTTTAAAGCAACCACTTGCTGCCCAAGGTAACCATATCTACCTGGCCGGCGCATGTTCGCCAACCAAACGTGTAAACTGAGACATTGTTGTTCATTTTGTTGCATTCCCAAACTACAATGGCGAGGAATGTTCCAACTACTTATACATGGTGTTCTCTAGTGACCCACAGCTCGGTGTGGTCCTGCGCGGGCGCAGCGTGCTCTTTTTGCCGCGCGGCAGCCGGCAGGCGACGCCGGAACAATGGACGCAATCTAACATCTCCCATATTGTCTACCAAACGCTCTAATAGCTAGCCCGCAACCATCCGAGCTAGGAACGCGTGTTGATGCGGCATTCTACGGATAGCTCCATTATTTAGATGTCAGTACAGTAATGTCTTGGAAACTTATGATGCTAAGTTGTAAGTCAGGAACTCAGCTTTTCCGGAAACTGAATTTACATCATGGAAAACGCGTGCACCAACAAAAAAAGTCTTAGATGACCTAAAGTTTATCTTATCTAAATCTCCATCAAATGCCTCTTAATCTAGACGGTACTATTCTCTCTAATACCAAATTAACTGGCTCTAATTAAGCTCGGTGTGAGTGTGGATGTGCGCAGTGTGTGCGGCGGCTCTGCGGCGCGGCGGCGGTCAGGTGGTCGGCGCGGCTGCCCGCGGCGCTCCTCTCTCATTGTTCGCTCGCCCGGCCTGCGCACGCGCACCTATTGTTTCACTCAACTTTTTCGCCACTTCGCCACTTTACTAATGGCGCATTCAACTTGCGTGAGCCATTATGCAATTATATTTTGCTCTATTCAAGGGTAAAGTTTTGTATCTATCTATAAATAATGAATATAATCTGTTATATCCTGATTGTAATGTATTGTCTATCGGCTGTTTCCTAATGTTACTTGGATTAGCCGGTACTTGTAATCAATTTGTATGTAAATTGTAAGTAAAGTAAGTAAACAAGTATGTGTTGCTCACGTACGAGGTGTTTATTTAATTGTTTGTTTATTAGTTGTTGCGTCAACACTATTGCTGTGTAGCAAACAACTCGTGTATTGTACTAGAGATTACTATAAATTGTTGTGATTATTGTGGCCTGTAACTAACCATAGTTACGGGCCGTTTCTTAAAGCAATAATTTCAAAATTTTACGTTACGCGGAATCAATTAAAAATGACAACATGAAAGGCGTTGCGCACGCGCAAGGTCTGCCCTAACCTATGGTTGACACAACACAAGATCTATTATAACAAATCTTATAATTTAAAACGTTAATATTTTTGTAATAAAGATTGATCTTTTGTGAAAATATTTCTACAATTGTAGAGCTTTCCATTAGACTCGTCCAGAAATTCATTTATCATTTGTCATATGAAACATTAAGCACCCCTTTTTTGTTCTACACAATTATTTCTCAAATTTTTCAGTCGTAAAAATTACCAATTGATATTTCATATCACTTTATTTGTAAAGCACACGCGTTCGACCCAGTTCCACTGTTCATAGATTTTTTGTTTCGTATTAAATTGTGAAACTGAACGCTAGCTAACTTTATGCACACTACATAGTACTAAAGCATTATGTTTAAAAGAAAATTAGGAAATCGCAACTAGAAGTGATCATAGGTAATCAATGTCAAATGTGGGTAGCTTCATGCTGTGTGTATGAATATGAATAAAAATCGCGTTATCAAAAAGCATTTTTAATTAATCTTATGTATTTAAAATAATAAATTTCATTTATTGGACAAGATAAATGTGTTTTTGCATACATATATTTTAAAATGAACTGTCTAGGACAGAATGTTGAATATTCATAGAGCTTAATATATTCAAGCAAGCACGAGTGCACATTAATCTCGCGTCGCTTAGCAACTTAGCCACTGTGTAAACGGGTTCTTAAACATAAACGCGAAACCGTAGTAACAAATAAAAACAAAGATAATTCATTAACACTTTCTGAGTAATATTCATAAGAGAAACACGCATAAAACGGCGTGAATAATTTCATTCAATACGAAACCTGTTCGTCGTAAATAAGTTGAAGCGACAGATAACACGCGGCTAATATTAAAGGTGGAAGATGAGATAGGGAAGGCACGCGGCCAGCTGGCGAGCCACCGAGCAGCGTCCGGGCCGGACCGCGCGGCCGGCCAGCCCGGCGCGGCCGCTGCCGGACAGGTGCGGGTGATCAATTAACAAGGATCGATGGCTGAGATTACGCGGAGCGCGTGCGCCGGCCCGGACGATTTTATGACAAGCGGCGCACGATGTGAGCGACAGCGACTCTACTGCACCTACTAATATGTAAATATTTAGAAGAGAGGAAGAGGCATGTTGAATCTACAAAAAGTTTTGACGGTAAAAATCTAGGTAGACAGTTATCCAATCGAAGGCCAGGCTTTATCAAAACATAAATTACAGAAATCGTAGTCATGAGGAAATAATTTCAAAACAAATTAAAAACGTTTTTTTTTTCAATTACTTCAAAAGCATCAAATAGCATATAAAAGTAGTAGCAGTTGACAGCAACATTCCCAACACTTATCCCGCAGTCAGCAATACAAATATTGGCGGGCATTCCAATCAGTCGCGGCTCAGATGCGAGGTGGCGATACACGCGGACCAGCTGCCAGGGAACCCGATACATCTCGCTGCTGACTATCTCAGCTATTTCGAGAGCGAAATCAAGCCTTAATTAATATGCAGTGGCTTAACGTCAAGAATTCAAACAGGACTGGCTTTCTCACGGAGGAAAATTAACAGGAAGAAACGTTGCGAAAGGTTTTAGTAAAGCTTAGGATTAATTGTTTGGTGTTCATAATTGTTTTAAGACGGTAATTGCATCGTAAAAGGTTTGACCATCATGGTAGTAGATATCTAGAGAATGCTAGACGATTAGCAACTCACCACTAAAATGACATCACTTGAAAAGATAACAACAGAAATCAAGCATTTTGTCGAAACATTCTACGCACCCTATAATATGATAATTGAAGCTGAAACCTCGTAAATAATCCAGACCTTAAAATCCTACAATCATGACGAACAATTCGAAATTCTTGGGCAAATTTTCGGAGTTATAAATCACGTCACAATGGACCCCAAAGCCTTGCTTATTGAAATTTTGACCGAGCCCTTATTGTTTGGGGACATGCAATTGATTAATGCGGTCGAGTGTAACATGTTATTATTTGCCATTTAATGTAAAATGAGATTAAGGAGTTATATTTAGTTTGTGTTGGTGTATTTTCAGATTAGTTTATTAGAAATGGCAACTCCACTAAACGAAGGAGTCTAAAACACTAGACTATTATCGAAAGCTTTTTCTTCCGATAGTTGGACTTAGGAAAAAAGAACGAAACAAAAGAAATATCAAAAATTAAACTGAAATAACATTCGAATGTTGTTCCGCATGTTACATATATTATGTTGAAGTTGGACAAAATTACTGTACAACAAGATGAGACTAATGATATGTAACACCTAGTAATTACAGTGCCACAGATCTATAGCTGATGGTACTGGATCTGCCACCAGATTAGCGCACAATGCAGTTCACAGTACGCTCCACACCATGGAGGCTTATGAGAACCGTTGTGTACCCACGACCTGATATGCCAAACATCCTACAATAGATCTTGGATATGTCTGAACATTAGTTGCTAACCAGTTCTGATAAAACAATTGAATTGTCATATTTGTATCCGCTTTAATAGGACACGGTACATATGTATAATCTGGTTCGCTAGATGTGCTTAGCAGTTTCACTCGCTTTTTAATGTTGCTATTGGTTATAACGGAATGTTACACAGTTGGTACTTCTGTAAGTCAGTTCTAGTCTTCGTTGACTAATGGTCAATCAAACACTAAAGATTACACCCTTAGGCATACCGTATGTTATTTCTTTCTCTGCTGTAATTGTTTGATCTACAATACAGAATTTTATTTCCCTAGGTATTTGAGTATTTTAACAAAACAAACAAATTGATATACTCTTATTTTATCGCAGTATTTTACAATAATTTTCAAGTATAATAAAATTAATAACTACTCACGTTCACAAGAATTCGTTGAACATAACAAGTTAAATTTACAGTCGATTAGCAGGCATCCAGAGAAATCTTAGACCGGGCTAAAAACTTAAACCAATTAGCAAAATAAAGATGATTACAGCAAGAGTGAAGTTTCCGCTGTTTTCAGCGGGGTTAGGTAAATATCGCAAATTATAATTAATTCTCGCAATAAATCTCTATAATACAATTATAGTATACTAGACTTATTGCGAGTTTCCGGAATCGATTACACACCTATTTTAACACGAACTCAGGATATTTTAAATGTCTTAATTCAAATCCAATATTTTTTTCATTAATATCTCTTGACAAAAAAAAATCTTTGTCAATTTTTCACTAGGATTGTTCTTCACGGCAAGGATTTTTTTGGATAGATTGATGATGGATGCAGCAATGAGTGTCTCTTACCCCTCACACCCATGAAAGTGGGTACGACTCTGCTGGCTCAAATACACCTTACTAGTTCCATTACAAGTACTAAGAAGCAATAGAAGTGTGAGCGTACCTTTATAGTCGTCTGTCGGTCACGTATGCGCGTGCGCAGGCCGCTGTTACCCGAGCCCCGACCTGCGGAAGGAAATATCATGAAACTCTCTGTGAACTAAACCACTTCATTATGTTGTAGGTTCTAGAATTTATAGAATAAATATATAGCGGTAAGGTATATTTTGGAAGATAAAGCGACTTCAATTGTTAACTGCGGCAATTATGCAATTATTGTTGGTTTTTTTCCATTTGGAATTCCTTATTTTTCAATTATATTATCATCAGTATAAAATCTTCGACTTATTTAGGTAAGCTTTTTGATCCTATCAATACCTACAAGTTAATGATAAAAATTTCTACAACATAGCTTTTTAATTGTAATTGCAAATTAAAATTAAGAAACTAACACCTCTTTAAATGGTCAAGGCAACATAACGTTCAGGCATCTTAAAATGACAAAATCTGATAATCATCAATATTGCATAATAAACTCGATGTTAACAAACGTGTAATAAAAGCCGCATGCGCAGATTTAACACCCGAAACGCATGATTTCGTAACTGGTGACCTCAGAGAGACACCATCAGCTTATTGCAGTTGTGGAAAAGAGATGCCACTATATAATGTGTAGTACGGTGTCTCGCTCCCACACTTGGCAATGATAGGCCTACCCAGGCTGCGCGGGCGCACCTTACACAACGCTTTCGATATACTGTTTAATTACGCGATAGTGTACTTACACCGTTGTTAAAAGAACGTATTAAGATGGTCAGGATAAATAATGTATTTAAAAGTTATTGAAATAAAATAAAGGTCGGATTACAATGTTTGTTCGTGAAAACATACATGTAATATGCTGTTAGTTTTTCATGATAACTTAACGATTCCTACGGTCATAAATTACATGGGTGACGAATTTCTGATATAAACTGGTTTGTTTTAGCCTTTTTGTCTAATTTGTACGGACTCGCGCTTGACCGGTTTTTAAAAAGTCAGAGATGTCGTTTTTTGATATCTTCCATTATACGCATATGTATAGGCGACCAATAGTTTTATTATAAGAACTCTCGAGATTTAGAAAGTACAGATAGCAAACATTCGGATAATTAATTAACAGCATTCCTTCGTAAGTTGCTAACCGTACAGGGCTGTCACCTGTTATCGCTTCATCGATATCTGCTTTCCTATCAAATGGAAAGTTGAACAGAAATAGATTAATTATAGCTTTAGAAATTATGTATTCAGATTAAGTTCTTAAAATAGATATTGTATGCCATTTATCAACTAAAAAGAATATAAAAAAAAATACTTCATTTAAAAAAAAGACCTTATGGTTACTACAAAAAGTAAGCTCCCTCTATTTATACCTAGACCTAAACTAACTCTTCAACACAAAATCATCAAGCTTTTTTTCATTAACGAAAAGTGTCAACCCTGCTCTCAATACGACCGGCGACCACGGTCCAGACGAACCAATCGAAAGTGAAATTTCAGAACGCAGCACATCGGGCGTCGACCTCACACACGGCCAACGGAGCTAGGACGTAACACATGTAACATAGTATTACCGATACAAGTAACTGTTACATATACTCGTACTAGTTTATTAAAAGATAAATATATCAAGTATCAACACTGCACTAATGAGCTAATAATGTTTAGACTTTGACATGCACGCGAATTTACGTGGACTACTTTTGTTGGTCTACCTCTGTACCGCGAATGTTAGATGTACGCTTCTATGCACAATACTTGTTTTGCTGTTATTTATTGATAGTACTTGTAATTAAAGCAAACATAGTTTTTCTTTTTGTGACGTAAACTTTTGCGTATTTGTCGAAGTTCTGTCTCAGATTTTTCTAGCCTTATAAATAACTTAGTCCAAAAACAAATACGCTTACTTCACGCATAAACTATTCTTAACAGTTTGACCGTAAACCTATTACACTTAATAGTTAATAGCATAACAATATGACGTAACACAGGTCAGTGTTAATTCTTTCATTAGTATCGAGTACTGAGTGACAGCTGTAATGAGTTGATAACAAGCTATCAATCACAGCGCCACGCCCAACTCAATGAGAACGAATCACATTTGATTTCTAATAGCAGTTGTTTTACTCGTTAAATATCATACGCCTAAAGGGCATCCAGTAATGGAGATTAGAGAATTTTTAATTATAATTATTGGAGAGGGAATTAATCTAAGTTAGTTATTCGAAAGGCAGTAAACCTTGTTTATCGCTACAGAATTTGTAACGCTTTGCTTTATAGATTGGATTGAAGGTACTCGTAGTAAAACAACAGTAATACAGTCGTCGAGAACGGTTTATCACTGATGTTCAATCTATTGATAACAACACTTGTCAGGTTTAGGTCAGTATTTTTTTTGAAAGCTCTCTTAATATATTTTTATTTATTTAATAATTCATTTACACACAACAAAAACTAGAAAAGACGAAATTACAGCACAACAATTACAAAGGTGCTCCTCATTTCTTAGAAATCTCTACCAGCAGTACCGCTACAGAAGTGGTTGATTTGGCAGTTAACTAACAGTGTGCGTTAGTTAGTTGCCGTTTCATCTTCACAGTCAAGCGAAGTGTGGAAGCGCTAAAGGGTGCGCTACCTTGCCGTCGTGGTGGTTTTGATATTGAAAATGTGCTACTAAGCAGCAATTTGAGGATCAGCATAATGTGGCTAAAATATTTTACCTTTTTTTCAAGTTTTCATTACCCAGACTAAAAATTATTAACGCCTTTCAAGACATGATATTTATGATGGTAGCAATAGGAATAATGCCTGCCCTTTCCAAGGTACTACACAAGCTAACTACAGTAGAGCATTTTAATAACATTAATTTATTTTAATACATTTACATATTTCGTGATAATAAGATCGTGATACAGAAATTGCGAGCGTGGCGATGCAATCGATATGACCTAGACAGAGAACATTTATACCGGCTATCAGGCGGTAACACGATAGCACAGATAAAGGATTAAAACTAACAGAATGATGACCAGAAACCAAGACGCTGGATCTTAGCCTCTGCGGTGAAGGTCGGATAAGATACATGTCGAAAACATAATTGCTTTAAGTTAGTAGGTATTATTGAAGGTATTTCTATGTTTGTGTTGATTTCGTAAGACTTCGTTTTGGTCACATACAGCAGAATATATTTTCAAGTCTCAAGGCTTCAAGGTTTAAAAATATCCAAATTTTATTAAAGAAAAACTGCAGCACTTTAAACATATAAATACAGCATAATAACATTAGGAAAAAGATGAAACCCAAGCACGTCAATTTTCAATCACATAATATTTGTCACGTCAGTCACGTGATGACCGTCCACTGCATGGTACCAGCTGGTGACAATCGTGATAGACGAGAACGATCGATAATTATTGACAGTAACATTAATTAATATGTATAAGACATTATACAAAGAGAAAAAGTACAGTTACAAGTTTATTTGCGACTGAGTGCACGAACTTGAGTGGATTAAATGACTTTCTTCACATGACACACGCTTGCTTTTTTTTAATAGGAATGTTGGATATTATGCATCATCATAAAGTATTGTTAAACAGGCTTTTAAATGAATCTCAATCTCAATCTCAATGACTTCAGAATATCTGATTTTCACGTAATCCTGCATAATTGCAATAATACATTTATTTAAAAACATAAATCGATATTTACAAAAAATAAAATTCCCTATCTCATCTGAACTTTCTACGCCACAAAATCAAAAATTTTAACATAAAAAAACCTAGATACATTTGTACAATAGCCGGCAGTAAACAGACTTAACCCTTACCGTGGTCACGTACACCACGACCGTCACGTATCTAATGTATTGATAAAGAGAGAAAGTGACAAAAAATATTTTGTGATTGAACAGGTGTTACTTTCATTCATTCAAAGCACTTGATGACGTAGTAACGGGGATCTGAGAGTTGTAAGACATTCATTGAACCTCTTTTGTAACTTATTTCCCATGGATGGGCAATTGTCTCTTTCGTATTCCAGAATCTACACCTGGATGCAAAACATGGAGTTTTGGAAAGTTGTATAACTTAGACAGGTTATTCCTCTACATTTGAGTGATTTGATTTGGCATGACTTTGGAGAGGCCTATGTCCAACAGTGGACCACGATACGCTGACTTAACTGAGTAATCTGATCAGCGTTAGGGTTCAGGAAAATGTAACTTGTCTTCAGGATCTGAGCGCTATAGCTCAACGGAACTAATAGGGGAATAATCTATTTAAGCATTTTGATTTGGACCTCAAGGCAATGTATTAATATTCATTATAACGGATCCTAGTCCATTCTCATTTCCTTGTGTAAATGTGTAGTCCCAGCTACAAAACCTTAGAGAATTTCGACATAATCATAACCATTATTCAAGCCTCCATGTTATTTTAACGCTATTCTTGTGTCTTCTTGTAAATGAAGATAAAAAATCTATTCTGAAAATAATGTTCCGTTGAATAGTCAACGGATTACTTCAGAAACAGTTGCCATCTCCATAGAATTTGATGATAATATCCATGGTTGTCCATTGTTTGTGACCGAGGCGGTGTGACAGCATGGTTCGTTCCATCTCATCAGTGTTACGTCGATGAACTAATAGTTAACGATAACTTGGAGTTAACGTTTTCACTTTTCACTAATTATCTGCTATATCTTTTAATTAATTAGTTGCGGGCGGTTTGGGTTTGTGCGTAAAAAGATTAGGCAAATTATTTTCATGTTTAAATTAAATATGAATAGGTAACTGCTGATAAGCTTAAGTTTTCAGATTGAGACATTACATGATAACGAAAATAGATCGTTATTTCTATATTTATATTATAAATAAAATTATAACTCTGTCTATTTTTCTGTCAGATTTATTTTGTTGCAACTTATAAACATGATCATAGTTTACCTCTTGCCATGGCAAGAAATTACTTTTTTCGCAATCGCACATGTGAGCTGTGACCAGCCTCAAGCTACTATAGTGCCTATAACTAAATGATATTCAATTCATTTCATCAAAATCCGTCAAATTATTTTTATTATACTTAAAATATGCACATAAAACCCATTTCAATTTTGCCGCACTATAACTAATTAATCTTCTAAACAATTAACAAGGAAAACTGTTCTATTTGAAGAAAAAACCTACAGAAGCGATACAAAAAACGACACAATTAATTACTCAGAACTTGATGTAAACAAAGTTAAAAAGAAAGTTCAGTGACCCACGCGATGTTAACGTTGAATGGAATCTCAGGGAAACGTGCTCAGTCTTAAAGAAAATGTCATGTTTGCATAGGAAAGACGATTTATGCCAACATCGTTGAAAAATTCACATATAACAAGGAAATGTACGAACCAAGTAAGAGAGAGAACCACTGACTCGCAAAATGATTTCGGGATGACACAAGATATCATATAACATTCCACAACATTCAACCAACGCCACCTAGTATTCAAAATAAATAAAGCTTGTAATATAACCACGAGACCTAAGATAAAAATACTTATATATTTGTAAATACATACATAATATAGATAAATTACGCCCAGATACAGAACAAATGATCGTGGTCATCACACAAACATTTGTCCTGGTTGGGAATCGAACCCACGACCGCAGGTTTAGCAGGCAGGGTCACTAACCACTAGACCAACAGGCCAGTCAGTATTTCTATCTTGAAGAACATACATAGGTATAAAGAATGTGTATACTCTTACTTTAATACAAGGTGGGGGCTCCCAGATTCCTAAGCGTCTGAGATGAGATCCACTTTACACCTATTTAGTAGTCCAGCTGAGTCTACAACTTTGGCAAGAGCTGCTACAGAGGCTGCCAAGAGCTTAGCTCCCACACAAATCTGATGTAACAGTCGTTGACCGAAGTTCACAGTTAAGAGTTTAACTATTTGCATTAAAACCAACTCCTAGCATAACATTGTAACTGTGAAGATTCCAAGACAAATATGTTTAATAAGCTATGAGTGCAGAATAATTGCTTAAACCACACAACGACCTACTAAAACAACGGGGCAAGTCAACAATTACTTTTACATTACACAAAAAAATGTCTGTTATGTGATTGTATCAATACGATATGTAATACAACCACATTCTTAATTACAAATCAAAGTTCCCCAAGCCGACGACGGCGATGACTGGCTTATTACATAAAGCCACATTCTGCAGGAAACGCACGTAACAATTAATCTGCAACTGGGACCGGTTGTAATTAATCAATTTGTTGTGCAATGAGGATTACATTGGGTGTGTTGAGGATCTTCTGTGCTAAAATACCTTTACACGTGCCTATTATAACTCTTTGAGTTTTGCATGAACGAGAAGCCATTAAGAGCCAAGTTGTTTCTGAAATTGTGTTGAAGAAAGCAAGTAGGCTAGTGTGCAAATATGTCCGATTGATCCCCGTTTTCAATTACTTAAGCAAGGAGAATGTATTAGTCATAACTTTTTTGATATACATAAGTGGAAGATCAAACATAATTTTGAATATATTATGACAATTGAATCGGTTGTATCCATTTGGAAGACCAAGGTATCAGGTTGCGCGGCGAGTGGCAAGAACCGGTAGTCAAATTTCACTTCCCAAATACTGCAATGGCTTGCGCACTGCCATTATACGTGTACCTACTTACTGCTTAATAATTATTTGTTGTATCTTCAGCGTAAGCTCATGAACCTTTGATCATAAGTAAGCAGAACATGCAAGAAGTATCCTTTTTCCCGTTCATTAAGGCTTTATAAGATAACACTATTGCACAGTCACCGGCACGTGATTATTATTGAATACACAGTAAACAATGATAAAATACGCTTCAAGGAAACGTCAACGATCTTATTAATTAACCACTAATACGCGGAATGACCTACATTCTTAATGAAGTACCATAAATTTATGACATTTTAATGTGTTTAAAATTCCTTAAAATTAATTGGATAATAGAGTATTTATTAGATTGCAATTAAAATACACGATTAATTATTTGAGATATCTTAAAGCTTTAAACAATCTGGTTTTATTTGATATTCTCTAAAAAATCATCTCCTTATGCTTGTTCAAAGTTAAGCACTTGAATGTTTGAGTCTGCCTTCGACAGGTGACGTCTAAATCTATATCATACATAGAGGTGTACAACATCCCTCCATTAAGGTGGTTCTGAGGCAAACCGGTAGAGTAATGGTGTTAATAAGCCCAAGTTAACGCGCGCGGTCCAGCGGCCGGCAGGACCCGCCGCCGGCACAAACATGTGATATTATGATTTCCTTTCACCGCGATAACACCAGTACTCATACGCCGCAATCTTTGGCAGCACAAGTCATAAACTTGTTACTTTTAATTACCATTTAGTATCATAGGGTTAGGATTAAGTACCTAACGAGTATTGTTCTGCATAAGCGCAAAATAAGTTCAGATTAAATAAATATACAATATTCATTTATTCAATAAAACGCAGTTCATATTCTACGACTCTTCACTGGGTATAACATTTATTTTTTGTTCTGCTATTTGTTTAGATAAGTATAAATATTAAACACTATTTACTTAAAGTCGAATTATTTTACAGTTTTAGCCAGCCAGCATGGAAACGTTAAATAAAAAACACTAAAAGTTACTTTGTCACATTATCCTTCAGTTCCTCCCTTGCACCATTTTCTCATCGAGTATTGCGTAACCCACACGTTTGGATCTCACACGTGCGATCCGTGTTCGTATACCGATATTATGAGTTCATTCAGTATTCACAACTTTAAACGTGACTTTATCCTGTATATCAATGAATGAATTTTCCTTATTCATTCCACGTGAAATGGAATATTCAAGATTTTTGTTCCTTTTCTCTTCATTCATTCTTAGAGGCATCATTATTTTAAAATATCATAGTTTTCCAAGGTTTTCAAATCAAAAATAGAATGAATGCGATATAAAACCAGGAAATTAGGACTCAAGTGTCGTATCGGTAGTATTTGTTTACATTTGAAAATATTAAATTCGCGGTTTCATTTTTTAATATGCATGAAAACAGATACGTGAGAATTAATTTTCGTTAATTGCGCGAGGATAAATCATGTAATGAAATAATCGTGACAAATGTGGCCCCAATAAATAATATCCGCTGTTTAAGTGCACATAAAACTGTAATAAATTGCTAATCGCCGTAAATACTGAGGAATTGTCGTAAACATATGAAATAACGATTTCAAGGGTATTCAAGTTTATTGACATATTTAATTTTAAAATGATAAGAAAATGTATGAAATTAGGCGAGTTGAAATAAAAATACATTAAATAAATAAAGAGTTATTTTTTGTTCAGAAAACTAACAATACAGGTACCTAAAGAATGCGGCTATCAAAATAAAAAATCAAAATGAATACAGCAATGTTGCAATCAACGACAAAAACACGAGTCCGGTTTATCTAAACACTAATTTAATAAATAACAAAATAAACACTACAAATAAACGAGTTGTTTCAACGCAATCACGATCTTTGCAACAAACTCCGTTCACTGGAAATTATCACTAACAGATAAACCTCATTTTGTAACAAGCGGGCAAAAAAACTATGAATGAAACCAGTAGCTAACATTCGCACGTTCCGAAACTGAATGTGTAACTATGTTGTGAAATATGGCGGGGTAACAACCTGCCAGCAATTATCAATGCCGGTCGCTTTTGCATTACAACGCTACCGACGCGAACGCGGACCTAGGGTGCCTATACTATGTGTCAGTATTGACACCTGTCATAACGTCACTAATGTGACTTTGAAATTAGAATCTATTTTTAATTATATTTTTTCCTTTAATTTTATTTTTCTTTTTATTCTACTTTTAATTCAAACAATTCCCTATTTTAAAAATTGGAATTGCGCCAAGTGAAAAACTAACAATAATTGCGTACCTAATAAAGCAACGGAACTCTTTGAATCGTATTTTAATGGCGGTGTTTTTTCGATCGATAATTCTGTGTAGTAATAGGATTATTACGGCAATTACGCGATTACTTCATAATAACGCGTGCCCGTACATTCCTGACAGGTCTATGACTTGCATATGATCGACGTAAATAGACTATTACATGCACTTGTTACATAGTTCAGTAGTTTTTTTATAACGTGATGTCAAAAGTACGCACGAGGCTTTCTCTGTGAATTGAAGCGTGTTTCAGAACTGTAAGTGAATTATGAATTTACTCTTTTCTTGAAATGCTACTTACTATATCTATTCTAAGCAAACATTTACCCAACAAAACAACAGTATGTGCTAAGTACTAAAGTTAAATCACTTGACCATTGCACAAAGATCGTTGATTATAATTTCAAACGAAATTGGGCAATGTGTCTCAATTCGCTTGAGGTAGAAAAATTTCAAGTAACACAATCTACGTCTGTAATATCTTCTTCACGATTTTGAATGAAAACAACACTTATCAAGACTAACCAACCTTCACTTTCCAAAAGGGCTTGACACCAAAACCCGTAGACAAACATTAACTTTTTAAGCGTCACATTTCACACGCCTAACATTGAAATCTAGTGGTATCAGGTGACAAAATTCCGGAATATAAAATAAATCAAAGCTGCTTTCTTTATAAATCAAGTTTCTTAATAAGGCGGTAGGCAGAGAAAGTGGCCATGTTATGTAGTGATTCATCACAACTGTATTATACAACTAATTTACATAAGAGTTTGATTTGCTCCTAATGTGATCTGCAGGTTGTTTTTTGAACGGAATTCATTTGAATGTCGTTTGATGTCCGGTTATAGTAAGTTTTCTAAATCATTCATTTTTGATGGCTGTTTGGGTGAATCATTACTATCCTCGTAAACATTTAGCTAGTATTCCTAACTTTTTTTAAAGACATCTTTGAGTAACTGTTTTACTGCGAATTTTAATGATGGTTATAATAGGACCGCGAAATTCAACGCTCAAAACGTCAAGAAAAAAAGTGTTACCAAAGACAACTTTTCAGCTTCGAAATAAGTAAAATATTGCAAATAGTAGTAACAGCAGCCACCCGACATTAGCCCCAGATGCGTATCGTTAGATCAGCGATAGTCAGTGTGCTGTCTCCCACGTACACAATTAGTTTAGGTAGGATAACAAATAAAACAGATACTTATTATGTTCAATGCGCCTGCGACACGTCCACTCGCCGCGACCGCTCGGGGGTAGTAGTGCGCGAGGACGGTTCGTACCCGCAATGTTTATTAATTTATAATCGTGTACATCACATCTCTCCTTTTCAATAAATCTTGAAATTGATCGATTATATAAGTCTAGTTGCAAATCATGCTTATCCTAACTTTAATAGCGCTTATATTGTTTCATTCTTCTTCATCTGTTTCCATTCCTGAACTATGTTTAGATTCATAATTTTCATCTTCCTCCTGATTATGTATCTTCCATTGACCTTGTACCCTTTTCAGATGTATTATATTTCTTCGCAGTTCTTGCCCAGTTTCATCATTTCTGATATTTATATCGCCTCCACTGGCACTAATCACGGTATGTGGTGTAGGGCTGAAATTTGGGGTCAATTTATTTTCTTTAATTAAATTTTTTACGTAAACCTTTTCTCCTATACTTATGTCGTTGTTTCGTGCTTTTCTTTTCCTATCCTCTCTTATCTTCCCCTTTTCTTTCATCATTTTGTCTCTGTCATAAACCTCGAAATTTACTTGCCTATTTTCGACATCTACAACAGAAGGGATTTTATCTCTAAACTGACGGTTGAAAAACAGTTCCGATGGTGTCTTCCCGGTCGTACTATGTGGTGTACTGTTGTACATCATAAGGTAGCTTAAGAGATCATCCTTCCAATCAGATCTCTGGCATTGGCTTATTTTAAGACGCTTAATTATGTCGCGATTTTGTCTTTCGACTTCGCCATTCTGTTGTGGAAAATACGGTATAGAATGATAAAGTTTAATGCCAAATTCTAAGCAGAAGGATTTAAACTCCTCGCTGGTGAACTGACGTCCATTATCAGATGTCATACTAACGGGTACACCTAACCTTGAAAAGATTTCTTTTAATACGGCAATTGTTTCTTGTGACGTTATTGACTTCATGACTTTGATCTCTTTGTATCGACTAAAGTAGTCAATTATAACAAACAAGTGGTGCCCACTCGGAAGTGGACCTAGAAAGTCGACGGCTATATCGACCCATGGTTGGGATGGCAATTCTCGTCTTTTCATCGGCTCAGGAGGACTTGGCCCTGACACTAAAGTGCAACTCTGGCAGCTTTTTACCATACTTTCGGCGTCTTTATCGAGCTTTGGCCACCACACCTTAGTTCGAAGCCTGCCTTTCATAGCGACAATGCCAGGGTGACCCTCATGAGCCGATGTCAACACTTGTTTACGGAGGTTCCTAGGTATTACGATTTTATTTCCACGTAACAATATGTCTTCGTGAACCCAGAGTTCATTTTCAAAGAGTTTATAATTATTCACTTTTGGATCCCAGCGTTTATCTGACAGACCAACTTTAACTAATTGGATTTCGACATCTTTTATGGACTCACTGATGATATCTTCAGTGGATACGGCTAAGGGTCTCGCGAATTGAACTATTTGGTTAACATGATGACCATCATCGTAAGGCTGTGAATTCTGATTGGGACATAACCTAGAAAGTGAGTCAGCTATGTTGTTTTTCCCCGAACAGTATACTACTTTATAATTGTAGGATTGCAACCTTAATACCCAACGTTCTATTCTTGCACAGGGTTTAGATCGTGGCCCGAATATCACCTCGAGAGGCTTGTGGTCGGTGACTAATTCAAACTCTTTTAAGCCATAGAGATACATGCTAAAATGTTCTATGGCCCAAACCAATGCTAAAGCCTCCTTTTCGGTCTGACAATATCGCTTTTCGACCTCACTAAGACTCTTGTGACCATATGCGATAACTCGTGGACCATGCAGGTCATATTGGATGAGGACTGCTCCTAACCCTACAGGGCTGGCATCTGCAATCACTTGCGTTTTGTCATGAGGGTCGTAAAATCCTAGGGTGCGTAGGTTACTTAAACTTCTTTTTAATTCAGCAAACGCGTTTGCTTGTCTATTTTTCCAGAATTCGGAAATATCAGCGTGTTTGGAAAGCTTGTGCCTCAAAACTTCGCGAATCGGTTCAGTAACAGTGGCTAAGTTCGGAATCCATTTTCCGATGTAATTAACAAGTCCCAGGAAGCTTTGAACTTCCTCCACTGACTTTGGTTCTCTAAAAGACGCTATAGTTTTTACATATTTGTTTAGAGGTTGAATACCTTCTGAAGATAGTTCATGGCCAAGGAATTCAATTTTAGACTTATTGAGCATACATTTGTTTTTATTCAGTAATACACCATTTTGTTTTAATGTATGCATAACTTTTTGTAATCTAGCGTTATGTTGTTCCGCGCTACTTCCAAACACGATGATATCGTCGATAAAGTTTATGACACCTTCGCAAGAGAGAAGCATCCTTTCTAAAATTTTTTGGAAATGTTCTGGTGCACACGATATCCCAAACATTAACCGCTTATAACGAAACAACCCTTTACTAGTAATAAATGTTGTTATGTCCCGACATCCTTCTTTTATTTCCACCTGGTGGAATGCGTCTTTTATATCCAGCTTAGAAAATACACGAGCTTTGTGCAATTTCGGAAGGAGTTGTGTCATTGTGGGTAAAGGATGATTCTCCCGTAGAATTGCCTTATTAGCACATCTCATGTCAACGCAAAGCCTAACATCGCCATCAGCTTTTAAAATTGGTACGAGTGGAGATACCCAACTAGAAGCTTTATCGACAGGCTCAATGATATCTTGTTTTACTAATTTAGCGATTTTGTCATTAATTTTATTTTCAAGTGGGATGGGTACCCTTCTGTATGGCTGACAAATTGGAGTTACTGATTTGTCTATCGCAATATCAAGCTGAACGTCTTTAAATTTTGGGAATGTGTCAGTCTCTGTGTCTAAGGAATTTATACTCACCCCTAATTTTAATATTTTAAGTCTCATGGCAGTTTCTTTACCCAACAAATTTCGAGTACCATTTTTTATGACGTAAAATTTGGCAGATTGTTTTTCGGGTCCTATTGCGATTGTAGACTCAAATGAACCAAGCACCTCTAACGGGTCTTTTGACCCGTATGCCATAAAAACTTGATCAGAACCTTTCTTCTGGTTTACTGCACCAACCGCGTTTGATTTCAAATATTCCCAGGTTTTATCGTCAATTATATTTGTCTTACTACCCGAGTCTATAAGCATTTTTACCTTGGCACCTCCGACTTGGCACATTATTTCCGCATCGTCGTCTATATGAAACACGTAGTTGATATTTGGTGGAATTGGTTTTGTTTGTTCCTTAGTGGGTGAGGTAGTTGTAGTGTTTTCATTCAATGCTCTAGATGAAGGATCATTTAATTTAGATTTTTTAGCATTATGCGATCTACGAGCGTCCGGTATTGCCTTTCGTTTTATTTGTCTGGTGCGACATTGGCTCCTGAAGTGGCCCGTATACCCACACTTCACGCAGATTTTATCTTTTGCCATACATTTATCACTATTGCCGTCATGATATTGACTTCCACATCTAGTACACCGTATATTGATATTTTTAGGTCTTGTTCCAATTTTGTTAATATCGAGGCTGGAATTTCCTTGAAATCCTTGGAACTGTCTCTCGACAGTCTCAATAGTATTTGCTTCCAAAATAATTTGATCTATGGTAACCGCATCTCCTAATTTTAGGATTTTTTTTCTTAGGTCAGAGGAGCTGCATTTTTCTACTATTTGGTCTATGAGATCATCATCTTTGCGCGCGAAATTGCATTTATTGCTTTGGTTACGTAATCTGACTAAGAACTTTTCGAATTTTTCGCCGGATTCCTGTTTTAATAGTCTAAAGATGTGCCTCTCATACAGGAAGCTTTGTTTGGGCGAAAAGTACGCGTCAAGTTTTTCGACAGCAATTTTGAAAACGTCGTTAGATTCCGTCTCTTCTACATGTGCGCCGGGAAGATTGTAATAAATTTCCTGAAACGCGAGGCCGGCAGTATGCCGTAGAACGGCTCGTTTTTTTAAAGGCTTGTCAATACCAGCAGCTAGAAGGTAAATGTCTAGGGCGCGTTTCCATTTCTCCCAACGATGGCCTAGTGAATTTGAATCGCCTTCACAGTCAAAGTTATCCATAGCCGGTAGTTGAGACGACATTATGGGACGATCTGTAAGTACATAAACGCGGAGGTAGTTTTTTTTTTTTTTTTTGTATTTTTTTTTTTTTTTTTTATTATTATTATTATTTATCTTTACTGGTCTAACTATTAAACATTTTCTTTATTCATTTAGATGTGTATTAACTACTAATTATTATTTATCTAACTGTAGGTAGTTATTATTTAAATTTGCATCAATAAGTAACCTAATAGAGCTTTATTTAATATTTTAAATTGTAAATCTCATGAGCTTAGCTTAGAGCTGACCTTTTTATTACTTTGGAAACAGTCTCAATTTCAATTTGGAACGACCTTTTAATAGCATAAACTGACATTTAGACATAAAAATCGAATGACAGTTTACGTGAACTTGACGAGTTTTTACTCGTTCGTTATACGGTGCACTTACTCGGTCGGATTGTTATCCCGACTAGGCTAATACATACAGGCACATTTTGTTGGATGTATAATCGGTATATCCCAATAGCTCGTACCATCTGACAGTAAAGTAGTTGTGTCCTTAATTACTGCCTCGTTTATCTACTTCGTAGGTTGTGTACTATTTACTTGTGGGCTTGAATCCGCTTAAGATAAATTTATGAGGGTAAATTAAAATAGGATGTCACTATAAGTAAAACTTATTTATCAACTAATTGGCAAATCTCACAACGGAAAGTGAATGAGTTTTTTATTAGGATCAAAATCAGCAAGCTAATTAATGGATGTACCAACTATACCCCAGAGGAGCTAATTATATTGGTATGTATAGCATAACTTTCACGACTATGTCCACAGGTTCAAACCTTTTGCTATCAATACGGATTTATTTACCACGCAAATGCTATATTAATACAGTTAATAACATGATTTAGAGCATTCTAGTTATCATAATAATTACGTAATTGATAAATTTACTAATGGTATTAGTAAATTTAGGTCAGTCGATGCTTATTATTTTAAAATATTAACCTTTCTTTTCCTTTAATATGATTATGAAACGATTTTAAGCTGATTTTTATTTAGGATTTGTTAAGACACTGCAACCCTTTCGTATAGTATTAGAAAAATCGTAACCATACTGATAACACAAGGTTCACATTTTGTAGTCGTGTAAAATGAAATTATTTACTCACGTTCTTTTTCCTCGTCGCCAGTTTGTGCTGTCTCCCACGTACACAATTAGTTTAGGTAGGATAACAAATAAAACAGATACTTATTATGTTCAATGCGCCTGCGACACGTCCACTCGCCGCGACCGCTCGGGGGTAGTAGTGCGCGAGGACGGTTCGTACCCGCAATGTTTATTAATTTATAATCGTGTACATCACAGTCAGTGTACTCAGCCCAATTCCTCGGCATCAGATACCCGGCTCCATTGTTAGTTCACGCACAGCCGGCCATCTGATCGGCGGGCTACTGCTCACTGGCTGATGCGATACGCCATCGTACTGTCCGACTTACAACTAGAACGCTAAATAAATTGAACTTATTCTATCAAGGTTTAGCCCTAACAGGTTCAACCTGCTTGTCTAGTGAGGGTCTTGTTTGAAGTAGAGAATAGATCGGCATTATTATATTAACGGAACTTAAAACTGGTGTATGCATTTCGCCCATGTTGACCCCGTAATAGAATGTTTTCATTCATCATCTATGCTATCTTTAACATTGTCTTTTCTATCTTACTCCAGTAGGAATCTTTGCACCTCGATCTGAACTTAAGACAAATGCCTATCTGTTCTTATATTTTGTCCTTTATTTACACTGATAGCCGATGCGCGTTCGATCCTCGCGTAGGCCAGACATTTGTGTACCTAATCCACGAATGCCTGTCCGGAGTTTGGGTGCCACCGCGACACAACGATTAAATGCCTCAAGATGGAAGTTGTTTTGAAAAACAAAAAAAAAGATACTGTTGTGTAGGCATGTATCCTGTCTTAAACTCTGTTACAGACACGTTGTGTTACAATTTACCTCGAAAATAATGAAATTACCGGTATTTTGGTAAAAGGACAAACACTAACTCGTGACTTTCCACTGTTGCCGGTAATATCGAGTGACATTTGGGCCCTTAGGCTGCGCCTTCCAGTTGAAACATTTTTTAGCCGTCGGTATTACAGTGTATCGGTAAATGTGAAGGTTCGGTCAACATTTCACGAACCACGCGCTAAGGGCCGCGCCTGTGTCCTGCCGCATGGTTAGGGCTGCCAATCAAATAAATGTTTTAATTTAAATGGTTTTGTTGATAACAGAATGAATTATTTAAAAGTTAATTATTCCTTCAAAATAGAGAGTTCTAACACAATTTGTTAAAGCTGTATATACAATGTTATACAGGCATGATCGATTAACACAATTTAGTTCGTAGAATGCACACACTTTTTACTAAAATCTGAATGCTGATGGCTGATGGCTGATGATAAAACAGCTTTCTGTAGTACTTTAATAAAGCAAATGATGAACGAGCACAGCTATCCTTTTTATACTCTTCTTTCCTAAAAAAAAACATTTGCTCATACTTCGGACAATTATGATTATCAACGTGTGTGAACCCTAGTGTAGTTTCGTGTCATATCGAATATTTGGCTTGTAGTTTATCGATAGTGTTATATATTGAGTGTCAACGAGCACTGTTTGGACGCTGTGTTTAGTTAGGATTTCTGAAAATTATGCTCCGAGCTATTTGCATACGAATAAAGTTAAAATAACATTTTTGGATTATTTAAGTGCTAAAAGACAGGTATTGGTATAGTTCTATGAAGGCTTTATTTTTATAGATATTAATATATTTATACGCAAATCACACATATCATTATGGGTTACAAAAAGTTCCACGTATAAAGTGAACATCGAAAATCAATTTAAACATGATATGAATAATTCACGACTTTTCCCTTGAAGCACCTTTCATCTGCCCACGAGTGGGCAGCTCATGCCAGTATAGGCCAGCACTGACCAGCACGGGCCAGCGTGTGAACGAGCGGCCTCGAGAAAGCCGGCGCCGGCGCACCCACCGCGTGAAAGTGCAGCCTCTTGTTCGCCGCGGATCACCCACTGCCCGCTAATTGTTATGTAAATTCTATGTTATGACAGTAGCCAATAGCCGGCAGGTTTGTTTAAGAGATACATACTTGTTTTAATTATTCGGCTTTGTTTCTCTAAACATTGTACTTAGTTCCTTTAAAGGCAAGCACGGGATGTTTTTAGTCGTGCGCCGTCGTGGCTTAATTAACGTTACAAAACAAAAGAAAACTCAAATTCAAAGCCAAATTCTTCAAACGACTACCGCCATACACTAACCGAAACTTCGTACATTGGAAGCGCGTAGTTGGAAATAAAAGTCATCGAGTACATCGAGCATGAGATCAATTGCGCTATAATACTATGTTATTTACACCTAGCTCAGACAATATACTCAATATAGTATTTATCGTCGTGACAAATTGCCCGATCACTGTTGTATATGCACGCAATTATTGCCAGAAGTGATTATGAATCAATTTGGTTTTAAATTGCCTTTTAAGTGATTAACTATCGATTCATTACCATAATTAAACATTCCTTAATAATGATCTTTGTAGATTCAGAATCATAATTAAGTGCGTTTTATTGTGGACATTGAGACCACGACTTGTAATTACGTACCTATGTTAAAGTAAACAGTGCCTTAAACTATACAGGTAGTAATTCTCATACTTAAAACACTGATAAATACAGACTCAAATCATATAAACAATCACGCTGCCGCTCATGATTAAGGACTGAGGTTTGTTCCGAAACAAGGCGGACGATCCCAATAAATGAGTGTGTTTAAAATGTTATAACATAATTATATTATTTGGAAAAAAATAAAAAAGAGTATACCGACTGTAATTATTCATAGTGCATCTCTGTTCCTTATTGCCAAGGAAAGACTACCGCGACACAAGAGTTTAAACGCCATGGATATTTATAACACATACAAAACTATATACAGTTCCTACTTTAAACAGTTAAGAACTGATTATCTGATTATTGTATGTATTCATTTTATTTCTTATTTCTATGTTATGTATGTTTATATATACCTTTACATGTTTTTAACAATAGTGCACCACCTACCTCTGTACATACTGATAATTTTCCTGTCCATCCAAAGGTTGTCTGGAAGATATCGCTTTTAGCGATAAGACCTAACATTGTATGTATTAAGAATCACTGCTGTAATTCCATGGTGTACAATAAAGAATATTCTAATCTAATCTAAGAAACTGTTCTATCCACCTATATTTCTCTTAAAACTCGGAAAATATGAGTATATCACTTATAAGTAAGTCCAAGACTTGTACAATTTGTAAAGCTGGACAATGTTTGCTCGCCTTGGGTACAGATTGAAACGAAGGTTGTTAACATTTTCCCTCCAATATGTACCAATATTTGCAGGGAAAGCACGATCAGTACTCTCGTTCGTATTAGCATAATGCTATTTAACTTTCTCGTTACAATTTTAAGTAAACACGTAGAAAGACAAATAACATGTTTGAAGCGATTTCTCTCTATATTAACATTGTTCTTGTTGGACCGGTGTCCAATGAAATACCAGTATATCCTGAGCTACATTTTACTCTACTGCAGAATTTGTTCAAGGCGATGTCAATTAAGTATTGTTCTTGCAGCAAGCTATAAATTAACATAAAATAAAACCGAAATAAATTAGTCAGTATAGTTGGTATGTATGCTTTAGATATTAGATGCGACCCTTTATACACACCGCAAGTCTTTGTAATAACACAATAACGTAACACGTAATAACACAAACTCACTGCATGTAAAATGCTGAAAACTTAGACGTAAATCCAATAACCATTCCACTTTCGGACCTTCTATACAATTATCCCATAACATGTTTAAAAATTAAGTGCTACTTAGATCCCGAAAACATGATAGATGTACTTAGTATTAGTAGAAGAAGTAACATAAATACGTACAACGGTAGCGATATTTCCTTTAGCCATTTCCTCACACAATATATCAATATTTTCGAATAGTTAGCAATAATTTTCAAGCTTATCCTTTGCAGACAATAATTGAATTGTTGTGGTTTCTAAGTGGCTAATTGTGTTCCTGGTTAATACAGGAAATGTTTCCGTAAAACTAATTTCATATTGTTTTCGCAGCTTCCTCGAGTGTTTAGTGTTTCCTTACCACAGGTTATATAATACTAACACTTCGTAAATGTCCTATTGTTGAGTAAAAGCCTTTCCTTAAGCAGAACCTGCATTGAAATACATTGATTGCTATGTTAATTGCTTTACGATCTATGGAGTTAACCAAAATGCTCCCGTTTATCGAACTTCGTCAATGTTTTGCCGTCTTTATGTAAAGCCAGGTAAAATAATTCTAACTAGTTATAATAGTTTGCTAGAATAGGATATTAATATATATTCCAGATACCTGTACTAGTACTGTAAATACATAAAATGGATATTTTCGCAACTAAACAACTGCAGCCAACCATGGCAGTGTCTCAAAGCTCGAAAAGACTTTATCAAGCAGGAACTATCGTTCATCTCGATTGTTTTATTCCCCTTATTGCATGAAATAATTGGTTTAAACATCTCCTGTTTTCTAAAACTGCTTTGTTTTCTAAGTTAGTAGTAACCGCAGAGAGTAAATCTCTAGACAAAGATGCTTTCATAACAGAACCATTTATAAAGTCAACTTCACATTACTGAACTGAAACGCATTGTGGTGATGTTGTGGCCGATCTCAAATGACCACACAGTAATAGACGAGTGACCACAAATTACATGTTTTCTTTTAGATAACCGGGTTAGCTATTATTGCCATCTACCACCATCATAATAAAATCTGCCTTCATTTGGTACAAAGTCTAATCCAATTATAATAAACGCACATAAGTGACGTAAATTCTAAAATTATTTATCACAAGCTCATGTTGGTCAAGCTAATTATAATTAAGGATGATTTAACATCCATAAATTTCACATCTTACAGGGCAAGGACTATGTAATCAAAGTACTTAGCACTTAAAGCTTTTAAGCCCATATAAGAGAACCTGACCACATGAACTAAGGTACGAGACCATAATCTTTAGTAATAAGGATGTTTTAATGGTTAGCAAGAGAGGTGGATATGAAAACTTGTGATCAAGGAGGCACTAAACGAGAGAAAGCCAAACTCCAGCACCACAGCAATATATGGGAAAAATATTGCCAAAGTAAATTAAGAAAACTGGCCACCTACACATAAAATGCCACACCTTTTATCAACTGTATGTAATACTAGTTCTTATGGCTGCACTATTGAGAGCTATAGTAGGGGATGGAGACCTGAGGGCCTCCAACATCTCATACAGACCCCGTAAAAAGTGACAATTTTAATAGCATGTTTTAAGACGTATCACGTGATTCTGTGTATTCGATTAGCGATACATATTCTACAAATCTCATATCTAAACGGTTGGTACTATTGCTAATGTGGAAAAGCGACAACGCGCTACATGGGTGTAGCGACGTCCCTCTTGCACACCTAAACCAGCAAATCTTCAAGATGTGGTGGTAAGCCCGAGCATCTTAATGGGAATGACTGGACAATTTCTAGCCACTCTGGAGAAACTGGATACTTTCATAAACTAATAGACTTACAGACTAGTTTTATAGTGTATTACACGCTTTAAACGAACGCTGTTGTGAAAAACCACACAGAGTCGATATTAACAAGTAATATGGATAATACAGAGAAAGCACATTGAGTGGTTATAACTTATCGTATTATCAAACGATTTTCTTAAATCAGTTAAATTTATTTGAGGTTTAGCATCCGATTTACGTCAAAATTTTAATTGTATTAGAACATGATTGTCTTCATGTGAGCACGCGCATAGTTTATTTTTATTAAAAACTAGCTGTTGCCCGCGACTTCGTCCACGTGGTTAAAATTTTCCTCGTTTTTACCACATTTTCCACTGTATCTTCGCTCCTATTAGTCGTAGCGTGATGTTATATAGCCTATAGCCTTCCTTGATAAATGGTATATTCAACAAAAAAAGAAGAAGAAGAAGAATTTTTCAATTCGAACCAGTAGTTCCTGAGATTAGCGCCTTCAAACAAACAAACTCTTCAGCTTTATATATTAGTATAGAGTAAGTATAGATATATTTTTTCCAAGATGACAATATTTGATTAAAAAAAGAACTTATAGATTATCTCGTGTATTACACAATTCAATGTATTCAACAAAACCCAAATAGATCTGAAACATAGTTCCCACATGTGCAACGATCAAAAGCCTCTATTCCTTTACTTACCATAAATTAAAATCTTTATAAGTTTGTTCTTAATATTTAGCCATCACATTAGCCGTATGTTCATAAATATTTGATATGAATAAAAGCGCAGTGGTTAGCATTGCTCACTAGGTCAGGCCTTATAAATATTTATAACACATAAACCGAGGTTGCACCGCGGTATGTTATAAAGACGAGCATTTGATTATAAGTGAGACTTATTAATACTGTTAGAGAAAACCAAAGTATATAATTTAGTTTAAAAATCCTACTAAAGTTTGTATGGGTGGACTTTCGTTACTCTTTCAAGCAACAGATTTGATAAATATACGGATAAATTTGATACACAGGTAGTTTATAACCTGGATTGTACACATAGGGTAATTGTCTCTCCCGATTTTATGTTCTTGTAGAATCATTGGTATAGGGCGGTTTCGTAGAGCTTCATATAAATGAATTAGAAGTTGTTTTAATGCTATACAGGTAAATGATCTTTGTGATTTTGCATTTAGATTTAATGTATTGAAACGTGAAGGTTATAAAATGATAATCACGGCTTTGAGTGATTAATATTTGTCTGTTGAAGTAATTGAGATAGACGATTAATCGCACCTTTAATTAGCATTTGCATTTGGAGCTTGTTTTACATACTAAGTTCACTAAAATTATTAAATGTTCGAAATAAATTGTCGAGGTAATATGACCAGCAATCCGTAATAAATTCTTGATGCAGTTTTTTTTTGTACAGACCACTAATTACTAGAACCCAACTTAATTGTTTTTTTTCACATGTAATCTACATTGGTCATAGCAAAAACCCGTTTAAACCGAAAGTGAATTAAGTTTCACTTTTTAAGTCACTACGAACCGTGATGTGTTTACGATGAGATAAAACAACAATAGGCGCACTGTATTATGAAAACACATCAAATGGAGCAATCTGTGATATTACAGAGAGCCAAACAAAAACAACGGCGGCATTGACCAGACACCGCTCGGCCGGCAACAACTGTCACAATAATCACAAAGTTATAGGCAGACACATAAAAAAACTCCACATTCTCTAATCCCACGCCATAAAGTCCAAACTCACCTACCAGTAACTTTAAAAGAAGCAAATAAACTTGCACCACATACTCCCATTTGATAAACACCAAACCACTTTCGAACTTAGATAACTTTCTAAGTTAATAAAAATATTACAACAGGTGCTTATAAGGCAAAGGTACTAAAGTTACACACTTGGAATTAAATAGATTTCTCTCGTTTCCAATAAATAATTACTATTCGCTTTAATGTGACTAAGAGATAATATCTCGACGGACGCAGAGAGAGCTTCTTTGAAATTAATGAAAATGGCAATGATGGGTCTCGTAATTATAATTTATTTCTAATGTGTTGTTTGTGAGCTGGAGGAGAAACTCTCGGACGTAGAAAATGCAGCTGAGTTGTTGCAATATGCATCGGCGGTGCTGTGAGAAAGATATCTGTGATCCGATCGCCGGCTTCATCGTGTTCAATCATTTTGTAAGCTTCAGACCAGCCGAGATGGGAACGAAACTTTCATTTGTTTTACATAGCTTACGAAAGCGAATGTTATCGAGATATTCTCCAAGTCCATAAACTTGACTAGTTCTTTCGCTTTTTGGTAAGTATAGTTAAAAATATTCTATTTCACTCTACCAACCCTTGCCCTTATGAGAAATGGTCAAAGCATGAATTCGCGAACATCGTAAAAAGGTAGATTATCAGTCTAATCCTATCTATTCAGTTATGGAACCTGTCGATCAGTCAGTAATCATACTCGTGGCACATGTTTCTCAACTGAAAATAATTGCTTCTATCTTTGGTATCGATTGCTTCTGACATCTGGGACGCATTAAATCCCTAAACGGCATTAATTCGTGACGCAATTCAATTAGAATGGCCTCGGATACCGTGCAGGTATAGACAGAACCTTTTGAAGACTTCACTTTTTAAAGCAAAAATATAATATCAACAACAATGTTCCATATAAGTGGATATTCTTTAACTGCAAAAAATATCCAGACTGTTGTTTCAACTGGTTGTTTTATTTTAAAAAAAGTTTTTTTTCAATCAGCAAGGACTTTTGCAGGATTCAATTAATTCTTTATTTTTATACGTTTAAATTCACACGTGTATCCCCAGCATATAAAGTGTCCAGTTCATATGATTGAAAGTGAAACATGTGACTTTCTCAATGGGCACGTGGTCGTGTGATGCAGGGCCGGCCGCTCGGCTCGCCCAGCCAGTTCGACGCCGGCCGTTAGCTGTTTCGTGAGACTTTGAGGCTACGGAATATTACTTAAATGCTATCATTTATCTCATAATAGTAACGTTCCCATGAGTTAGTTGATAGTAAATATTATAATTAAGGTAATCTCAGTACCAATTGTCTATGTGCCAAGTTAGATCTCAATCTATCTTGTTCTTGCGTCAAATACTAACGAACATCCAGCTATCTTCACGAAACACCTTCTGTCTACTCAGTCTACTGTCTTCTTTCCTTAACTTTTATGTCCTGGTTTACTACATATATTTCAAATTTCACATTAGACAAATCCGTATAGTTAATTTTCAGCTATAGGAAAACAAACAGAAATTAATTGGTAGGTATATGGAGAATAAGAGATCCACAAACCGTTATACTTGTTGATTGCAGTTTCCAGCTGGGAAATTGTATCGGCGTCGAAGCCTTAACCCCGGATGTTACAAATATCGTTTATGACTCAAATAAATTGAATTGCGCGTGCTTGCCCGTGAATCGTGTGTTGAGTAACACCTACACAGTAACTGTTGATAAATAAATAACAATCTAAACGTTATAACGATGAGTTGTTAATGTTGGTATTATGTATAAAATCGTCAGTTGTTAGTGATTCATAACTTACAGAATTATGTGCGGTATATTCATACACCCCTTAAATACACACATTTCTCGTAAACCGTTGCACAGACTCTAAGTAAACTTGACTAAAATCAAAGAAATAGTAACCGCTATTTGAACAAGTTCAGGCAGGTCATAATCCATATCTATTGTGGTGGTTCAAACAATACACAGGTAGGTGAGCAGAGGTCCAGCACAGGCTATGGATCACCATTGTCCGGCTTGTGCAATGCGCAGGCGCGGGAAATGGAGCGCGACGCAGAAGCTGCGGCGTCGCGCCTCGATACACACACACACTTGATAAGTGACGTGCGGACAAACGCACACATACACACGATCAACGGTTCGTATTTACTTTTCAAAGAGTGCTTGCTGAAGTATGCCAATATTGTGTAGGTAATGGCAAATCGAAGAGATTGCGGAGCACTTAATGTAAACAAAATACACAAATTAGTACACATATACTATGCTGGCTTAGTCTCCCAATTCAATTTAAAAAAAAATATGTCAAAAAATAATTGAATATTGTGTATGCGTTTGGGACATTTAAAATCCATTACGAACACAATTTTTTTTTAACAGTCTATCGCAAACTTGCAATAACTAAGAAAAGAAACACACATATAAAGAGTGTATTTATATTACTGTGTAATGTGTATGCGAAGCTTGTATTGTGTTGATCACTGGACCGTTTCAATAGTCTTGGTGACTTGTGATCATTCCGTTCAATGGAGAATTTCATCAGCTGAGCGGTTCTCAAAGGAATGTTTTCTATAATGTGCGCATTATTCAACACTTTCAGTAGTACCTCTCAATAATAAAGAAAGATAATGAAATAAATAAAGTTGTTTTTAGTTGATCTGATAATTACGTAAACTATCATATTTAGATGAACGCAATTCTGGAGTAGGAAAAATGTATGCTTTTTCTGACATCTTGTGTTGTTATATTATGAGTGAATTATGAAAGGTGTATTTAGTATGATGGGTCTTTTTATCTACCATCTTCGCAACACCCATCATATAACTGATTTTCACCATCAAAATTTCAATCATCTGCCACCATGCAATTCCACATAGCTTCAATAGTTCAGCACTTTCGTGGGAACTCCTGCGCAGCGGAATGCACGAGATGAGATCGTATGACGTCGTGCGCACACGCATCGTCGCCAATCCGACTACCGGCTGTTAAACCGGAATGTGTTATCGATCTTGTTCAGATAAATAACGGAAGACGTGTAAAACCATTGAAGCAGAACGCTCAGTAATTCGACCAGATCTAGAAAAAAACAGAGCGTGTTTATGATCAGCATAGACAGTGTTTTTGCCTTTTCGTATCCATTACATAGTAGTTTTTGTTGACTTCAAAAAAGGAAGAGGTCGTCAATTCAACTGTTATGTTTTTTTTTAAACGATTATGTTTGTGTAAATTGTGTCACGGTCTTGTGGTGCCGCATCGGAGATGAAAACCTTGTTTTTTTCTACTGGAATCTATTATTATAATCCATCATTCCTATTTATCATACCACCATAGTGTGTTATATATATTTTTTGCATTCGTAATGAGTTCAATTCAAATTATGTTTGCAGTCTTTGTTAGATCCAGACCTCAAGATTTTGTCCCAAATATTTAGAAGCACGTTAATCTACACATTTACCGTGTGAAGCAGACAGTTGAAGATGGTCACGTTTCTAAAACCACGAGTCGGTAAAAAAATGAGGTCAATAAGAGCAGCGAAGTAAATGACATCACTTAGGCAAGTGTTTGTCGTTAAACACTTTTATGTTGTAATCATATATTTAAATGAAAAAGCCTTACATTAGAGGATATTGCATTTAAATATAGGCTTCTTCTATTTGATAGGAAAATGAGGTTCGCTAATCTTATGTTTATTTCACCGTATTGCAGTTGCCGTAATGCTTTCGGCCTTAGCTAATGGATAATGTTACTCATATACTTTATCAAAAATCAGAGTTAATTTGATTATACTCTTCACACTTCGTTTCCCATCACGTTAAATAGACATTTCGCGATAGCCACCAAACTCAAATTCTCAGGAAATGCCCAAGTCCAGTCTGTAATCCGCAATTAAAACTCGGAAGATTTTCTAAGAAACGCCAACAAAATCGGTGCGGTTGTCGACCCATTCCCTTAAGTACATTCAAGCATATTAGTAATGGTCACTGAGTTCTCTGACCATTAAAACGGCATCTGTGTCGCCAGCGGCGGAAGCTTTGCGCCTGCGCAGCGCGCTTCCCGCCATTACCGATCGCCACGCTCAATTGGCCACTGCGCCATCTATCGGAGACATTACTAAGCAAAAATAGTAAAAAGAAGAATTCGTACCGCGGACACGGCATGCGGCAGCGCGGATTCGCAATCATTTAAATGTAAATAACTTGGCATTTCCTAATTTGTCCAGTTGAAACTGCGCAGGCGTGTTGGCTGCATAATCATAAGTTTTTACGATGTTAAGTCAAATGATATGAATATGTTGCAATAATAGTTAAAATTGAGTAAGTCAATAATTGTACTGAGTATTGTGTGGAAGCACGGCACAAATGAAAACCCGCAGAAGCTAATCAAATTTCGATACAAAAATTAAACATTTCTCAGAATTTAGAAAACAAGACCGGTAATAATGTGCGATATTCACTCAATGTATTTCGATGGAATAAAAGAAATATCAAAATACATAATTTTATCGACATTGAAATGTGTGAGCTAGCAAAAAATATTGCTACGTCTTTAGTATTCGATCCGCGTTGTGTAACAAACTTGTACTATGTACTACGGAAGAAGCCACTGTCCACGGCATAAAGTGATGTTTTATATAGCATACATTACTATACATATTACTACTTACTATACATTTCAATACCGGAAGAATGTATTGCAAGCGAATTTCAATACGTGTGAGAATAAATTAGTGATTATATTATAATCCTGATCATGTCCCAGATAGTCTACGTTGTAACTTGTCAACATAGTTAGGGATAAAATTTAAAGGAAGGTAAAAAATGATGAGAACCGAACGTGTTAATTAGATTTGTGATTCTGAGATATTATCATTGCGATCAGTTGGTTTTGAGAGCTGCATGCAAAGGTAAAACATTAAATAAGGTAGGTGAGTAACGCTATTCGTAACATTAGAACATCTAGTGAGCGGTATATTATGTGTGAGAATGACATAAGAGATTACCTGGCATCGACCAAGGTATCAATAGACAGTGATTACTTCTTAAGGGATAATCAAGCTAATGCATGCAAGCCACCAGCAGTCATTCGAGTCAGTGTGTCGACAAGACAAAAAAATCGCATCTCAACTCATACGCAAGTGTGATCGTGTGCGGCGTCTATAACTATTGGCACAGATACGGTTGGTGATAGAATCCGGGTGAAATGTCTTAATGAGTGCAGGAAAGTTGCGCTTATTTTGACGTTTTTATGATATATGTCTTCATTTTCACAGTTTGAAGAAGAGTTGACTTCGAGATCGATTTATTACTGATGACTTGGTGAGTCGGGGAGATTAGTTCGTTTCTAGACTATAGATGCTGAACATTAGGTGTTTCTAATGGTTATGGCTGTTGAGAGAAGCAAGGTTTGTGCATAATGACTGATGCACCTACAATATCTTTGCCAAACGCCAAAAAGAAACATATCGTTGTAAGTCATATTTTTCAGACAAGTCTTTCGGTAACGTCTCTACTCAAATAAAGTCGTAACTCTTAAGCTAAACTGAATCCAAATGCACAGCAATAAAGACTCACCATTCACAGTTGAACAGTAGAAGCAACTCCAAACAGTATCTGGAAAGAAAAAGGTCACATTATAAACATTCTTGTCACCAGAACATCAGAACAAAAACATTAACAACAATAAAAAAGTTATTTTAGAACAAACAGGTACCATCAAGTGAGCTGAGGACTGATGCAGTGATAATAACACGCTCGTAAGTGCACATAACTATAAACCTTTTATCTTATAAAGGGCAGTCTTGTGGCTGCTTTGAAGCTTCACAATTTTCTTTGCATTATTTTAATAAGGTAGAAGATGATGCCGTCATGTGTAAAATCTTCGATCCTCACAATTAGGTACATGGGTTAGTTTCGACAAGACTGTTGAACGATACTCGTCCAAATTACTCCTACCCGTTTTTACGACCAAGCCGAATGTATCAAACCCCTTACAAAAAAGTGATCTTAACTGCAGACTTAGGTCGAGATTGCAGTAGAATTTGCCTTTCCTCTTCAAAGCTTGGTCTTTCATGGCTCTGGGAAGAGGAAATTGAAAAAAAATTTCTATTTCTAAAAACTCTCGATTTTTTCAATAGTGTGGCATTTACATTATTCATTACAATAAGTGTTGACGACCTTTATCAAAGCCTTAAGAAAAGGTTTAAGAGAAGTTTATAGAAAACATATGAGTATATTCTTTCCTCTTTCTTTCTTCTTGTTGTTGAGTATATTGTATAATCGGAATTCGAACCAACCTTAAAGTGAATGTAACAAAACTAGTTACATAAAATCTATCGGTAATAAATATGATTACTAATATTTATTAACCATAGATATTACCGTTTCATACTACCTTCATAAAACGTCTTTCAACTTTTACATTAGCACCTATTATGATCTTTTCATAATTACTTCCCTATTTACTTTCTAGCATTTAACAATATTTGTAATTGTTTTTCCTGATTTTCTCTTAAAATGTACCTAATTTACGTGTAAGGAATACGTAAATCTATATGTACTTCTATGCTAATATATAAAGCTGAAGAGTTTGTTTGAATGCGCTAATCTCAGGAACTACTGGTTCAAATTGAAAAATTATTTTTTATGTTCAATAGACCATTCTTCGAGGAAGGTATATAAGGGCTATGTAACATCACGCTGCAACTAATAGTACCGAAGATGGAATGGAAAATGTGGCAAAAACGGAGAAAATTATTCAAAAATTCCTAACGAGGTTGGGTGCAACAGCTAGTTAGGTATATTTCTAGTATCCAATTTAGTTAAATACTAATTTTGTAGTATGAACATAGTAACCTGATGCGAACATGGTTTTCCTTGACAGTTACTTAGTCACTGTAATAATATTATCCATGTACCGTGTACATGTAGGATTTTATTATTCTTTCACGCAAAAACCACAGAGAGGATTTAGACGAAACTTGATACACAGATAGTTTACAATCTGGATTAACACATAGGATACTTGTTTATCTAGATTTTATGTCCCTATGGAATCATTTTCGGTTTGTAATGGATGGGTCCGCTAGAAACAGCTAGTTTTCTACATTACCAGCCTATATTTCTTCTTCATATAAAAAATATGTGATACCGTTTTCCATTTTGGAACCGTTGAAACGACGGTAACGTAACGAATGATGCGTGTCCGTTAAAAACTGTTCTTTCGAATTCTTTACACAAATTACAATGTTTCTAGTAATTGTTCTAGTGTGATGCTGCTTTGAATTGCTGATACGATGAACTTACGGTACTCCACACTTTACGTTGCAAGATAACTGCATGCTGAGTTTAAAGTGGTTTAATGTGGGCTCTTCTATGTATTTTAAGTCACTAGTCATGATAAGTCATTAGAAAAAGGAAGGTGGCTGAATTTTGGTACTGTCTAACGTAATTTGATAATCGAAGTGTTACTCAGTAGCCAAAATTTAATAAATGAATTTTGAATTTTATTTCTTAAATATTTTATTTTTGGACGATAAAATAGACTTAAACTTGTCCTTAAAATTGTATCCAACCTTTCAGTCGGTCAACAAAAAGTTTGATTGCTGGACATGCTATAAAACAGATTCTGTATTTTCCACTGCATTCCTTTTCCAACTTGATTTCCCAAATAAAACACTCAAACTCCTTAAATTTAACCCTAACGAGACGACATAAGGCTTAAATCCGAACAAGAATTTACTTGTAATCCTAAACCGAGATGATATTACCCTTAACACGGGTATCTTAACGATGTGATCAAAACGACGACAATTTGCCTATACGCATAAAGCGCGCGAGTCCGTCAAACATCACACCTGAGGGTCTACAACCACAGCTGTGGAAGTGTGACAGCACTTTACGCAGCATAGATCGGCATCTCTTTCGACAGCTGCAATAATACTACTGGAAAAGAAGATGGTAAGCCATGAGCCATTAAATCGTAGAAACAAAAACGTCTCGCACACAGATACAGGTACACCCTGTCGGAAATGGGACGGCATTCCTAACCCCATTAATGCGGCGTGACATCGTGGCGCTACCAGCTTTTTGTGGGACGTAAATACGTAATATGGACGTCGGACGCGGCTTTGTGCGAGCCGCCCGCGCATTAGTGACACACTCGTCAAATGGGTTCGGTAGGCACCGCTAGGGTTGACAGAACTTTAATTTCTTTAGAAGTTTCCGACATGTCTGCATTTTTCCCGGTTATGACAAGAATTTATGACGTATTGAGAGCAAGCAATTTGTGTTAAATTTTGTGACTGAAAAATAGTTACATGCAACAATGCTTGAAAAAAAAAGAATACCAAAGTAAAAGACTACTGAAGTCTGTTGTGTGAGTTGTGTCTCATTATTTATTCAGTACAATAAGGCAATTACCCAGTTTAAATAGTTCTGTATGAGTAAGTTAGGCAACTAAACATGGAGTGAGAATAGACCACGTAAGTAAATGTTTTTCATTTGACTAAATAATTTTTATTCTTCGTCGTTTGCCAGCCCTTAACCGGCACTATCTTTGTCCAAGCGGCGACGTGGTAATCAGCAAGTACTGGTTTGATACCTTAAGATTATCGCTCCAGATTATAACAATAATTTAGATGACCATGCCAACTACAGCTTGTGAATACTTGTGATACAATTATTAAGCATTAGCGGTAATACAGCCACAGGTACACGAGAAAAATGTAGATAAGATTTTCTATACATTCTTGAATGTTACATAAACATAAATATTGTTTTAAATCAGTATTGATGGTCTACTCTTCCGCATATTATAAGAAAGCCCTTTCTAACAGAACAATGTGTTACGTAAACAATGTCAACTGTCATGTCTATACTCTGTTAGCGTAACCTCAAAGTTCAAACATATGAGAATAAAAAATACATGTCAAGCATCAAGACGTACCGGTCAGCGACGTGCTTTCACTAGCGCTAAGACCGCCCATTCACTACGCGACAAGGCGCGACTGTTACGCAAGCAGAATTCAAAAATCCAATGCTAATTTGTCAAAATTTGACAGTCGAAATGATTGTCAGTGTAGCAATTTCACGTTATTTTAAAAAGTCAAACTGTTTATTGTCTCTCGTATTCGTTAGCAGGTAACCTCCGTAGCAAATCATCTAAATATTTTCAAATCGAATTATTATTAAACGAACTGCCAATTGTAACTAATCTCTAAAATTATAATCGAATTAAAGTCTTAGTTATAAAATCTTTAATTTGTAATTTTTCACAGCCGAGATTTTTTGTTTATTATGTAGGACATTGGAACAATCGCATATCATAGAGTATACAATATTTTAGTAGTATTTGTACATGCCTGCGGATATTTATTAAGCTTGGACTCGAATTAAAATTTTCTCCGAACTCTATTACGCCGAAATATTCAAATAATTTTCCAATCGCCAAACGAATTGCACCTCGAACACTAATACAGTGACCAGATGTGAGTGGGGCCAAGTAAGATCAATAACTCATATCCCTTACGCAACTGTTTAGGATACATCGGAAAGCAATTAGCTTTTATTTTGTGAAAGTTGTAATTTATTGTAGAAATTACAATTATTGGAGGTTTGATTAAACACGGTGGGTGCGGTGTGAACGTGGATCAAGGTACTCGTGTTTAATGGCCGCGTTAATAGCAGTAATCGGTGTGTTTAGTAATAGAGCTCGCAGTATTGATCGCAGTTAGTAATAATAGTATGTACCAGATTGCAGTTTCGTATGTCCAATTAGTTATAGATCACGTATATTGTACTATCTTAATTAACACGGAATAGGTTATTCGCTATTTGACAACGTTTTATAAGGGAAAATTTGCACCGCCTTACAAACTCCTTTATAAACGACCACATACTTCAAGCAGGCCTGACAAACCACGAACTTACACAAAGATGTCTTCAATCATACAACATAGGAACATTTACCGTTAATTTATATTTGTGATTCCCACATTAACAAGTCGACTAAGAAAGCCATAACGACATGAGAAGAGAACTAAATCGTCCATTTACTATAGCAATAACTCTCTATTTGCAATACACAGACGCATGGAGTTTCTAATACAAATGTTTAACGATGACAAGCATCGAATGATCTCGTAATGTCGGCTTGTAATAGCCTGGAACAGAGGCTCGCAAAGACTAGATGGATGTAACGTTTGCGACTCTGATACTTTTTGTACCCAAATTTGATCCAAGAAATATGATAATCGACTTGAAATTTTTAAGTTAAGGGTTAAACTCAATGTTATTTGTACCTCTATATCTAAGGCACCATCTCAAAAAATCATCAATTATTTACGAATATAACAGCCATTCAGATCTGGACCACCTTATCTTAGGTCCCTCATGTCTAGAATATTTAACGTATAAAGAAATATACATACCTAATTATGTTATGTAAATGTAGATAAGAATTGTAGAAATACTTTACCTATATTATTATTAATTTGTAAAACTGAAAATGTTATTAATAGCCCTCCTCCAAATTCTTATTTTTGTTATGCCCTACAGGGCCCACAATGCTCCAAAACTAATGTATCTTGTGTACCTACCACCTAAGTTCACATTGTGGAATGCAATAAACGTATTGAGTATTGACTTTTATACTTTTCGTAAGTTAGGTAGCCTTAGATAAAATCTTAAAGAGTTATTAACCAACAAAGCCCAGTATTCCTTGTATAGGAACAGTTTATGCTTCATTCTTGAAGGCCCGTTATTTCCCCACCCTAACTTTGGGAACTCTTGGCTAGCGATTACAGTATCAGTGTTTATTGCTTATAAAGCTGACATGAGATCATGTGGGTGGGCACTTGATCAGAAGACTTTACTCTGAGTTACTGCTTATTTATCTTAATGACTTTATTTAGGGGTTTCCTAAAATGTGAGACCTATGCGAAATATAATATTGTAATTTGTAATGTGTGTTGTCTTACTTATTTACTTTTGAAAAATTTGCAACTAAAGTCGTTAATATAATCAGGCACATTTTCTGTATTAGAATCAGTCAATGTACATACCTTTCAAGGATTTCTGAAAATTCCAGTAACAGTCACACACATACCAACAAAAGCCAAGAAAATATATTTAAAACACATAAAATCAATATGAAAAAAGGATCCATAAGGGTTTAGCTATTTTGATAAGTGAAGCCTCATAACGAGAACTCAGATAGATCATTAGATAAAGCCGTGTAAGTCAGATAGCAACAGTATCGGCTGATCTGCGAGGACGGCTGCGTGGGCGCAGCGTGCGTGCCCAAAACATAATGGTTGCCAGGAATCTACACACCACCTATTATAAATGATCCGATTAGTTTTAAACTGTTTAGACCAGATCGATTATATTTGGATCTACTTTCAATCATGACTCATTTCTTATGGATATTTAAGTAGTTTGATCCTGTATTTTGCCAATTTTGGACAACTAAGTTATCAACTTTGTTATTATTCGGTAACAAAGATTTTAAACATCAATAGTTCCTAAGCTGTGCTTTAGCCTAAAAAATAGACAGGCACACAATTTCTTAATATTTTCCTATCAGATATAGAGCAAAACAAGATAATGGACGAATCAAATAATTGTAGATCTCATACATATGTTTAATAGAGCACCTACCTAGAACAGTAATTTTATTATACTGCACAGTAGGTTAGAAGCGCTTAAACAAACGCTCCAAAAACTAAATTCCCTTTAGCACCTCTAATATACAATAGCAAGCTTATTAAATACATAAGGAGAAAATTTAATAATCTGTCAACCCTGAGAACACACAGATATGTGTAATTGGCGTCCGTGTCCTTTCGGTATTTATGCGATGTTCCCCGATAGGCGCGAAATGTGGCCCGGGGATTAGTTGTGTATCTAATGGCCCCACACAGCTACTTAGACGTCCACGAGTGGCACTCGATAACCCCGCACGGTTAGAACATAAAGTTATGTAATTATTGTATCAGATTCTATAAGTGCTCGATAGTTTTGAGTAAATATCGGGTATCTGGACATGGTTCCTGTTTCACTCGGCTATTCTGGAGTTTAGTCTTAGAGTTTATTAGCAGTTGGATGTGCCTTGGGGAAGCTTAATGTATAGCCCTAAGATTATATCAGTATGCTGATGTACAGGTCGTTATTGTAAAGTTCACATGGCTTTACGTAAAACAAAGTTAAGAAAAATAAACTACAATTTATTGAACTCCTTAAATAATGTATTAAAAAATAAAAATTGGCAAACTTCTTTCTGTACTTTCAATAAGGAAAAACTTTTCCAAAACAAACTATATTTTAATAACTTGCTTAATGAACGAAACACCTCGCACTGTCAACAAAAAGCAACGCAGTAATTAGCATGATACGTAAGTCGTAACACAGCGTAATAATAACGTGAAAATACGTATAATTATATAATTAAACATCTCCCATACGCTTACTGAGGCGATAGAGGCCACAACCTTAAAAAGTTTGACCGTGTGGTAGGTATGTACCTATCTATATGGGTATATGGAAACAATACTACATGTAATTATGGCTCGAAATATTTCACAGGGCGTATGGTTCTTGCCGAAGCTACCAAACTTATAAACATGTACCTATTTTAAGGTTAAAAATGAAATTGTAGATCATGATTGAAAATGATGATATATTTTTATTTTCACTTTCGTTAAAGTGGCTCAGGACCGAGAAAGGTCTGAAGTTATATATGTAACCGCTGCTCAACAGTGGGACACATTACAGAAACTGCTGGTGTAACCGTCAATCACACAAAAAAGTGTACGGGAAGTATCCGAAAAGAAATAGTTTATAGCCAAAAAGCTAGGAAAGTCTCATGTGAACAAATCGAAGAAAAAAATTCAAAAAGGTCATCAGCCGCTACTGATATTATTACAATCAAATGCGAATTAACTTCTAGTGGTTGATACTCTTATCCACGATGACTCATGAAATTGTTTTGGTTACATCACTCCGGAGACCTTATGGTATTAATGTTGAGGTCACAGACCCGAAGCTCTTCGTATACTTACCACGCACTTTTATTGATATACCTTTATTATAAAAAATCTTTGATTTTTGCTTTCATTGCTTTACACTAGTAACAATATAATTCACCCCTTTCACAAAAACAAAAGGGAGTGCAAGTTGTTGTTGGAGCTAGTTTTATAAAGATTAAAACTAATGAAGATACTGTATTACTTATACAGTATCTTCATTAGTTTTACTTTTTACTGTCAATATTTATCTTCGTATTTTCTCAAGACTACCGTTCCATTTTTTTTTCGTCCACCAAAACTTAAAGCTTTTGCACCGGTATTACGTAGTCATAAGTACTGATTTGTTTGCTTATTTAAGTGGCATGTAACCACAAAACTGCAATCAGCAGGCCTGCTATCATCTGGATCCTTGGGTGCAGCAGGTTGGGAAACAATTGGCTAATTGTGGCAATTGTTATAGCCTGCCGACTGCGCGCCAAGGTGAAGCGCCGCCATTTCGCGGCTGCCGTGGGAGAATTCGGTACCTCGGACCAAGGTGAGGGATCCAGCGGTTTGCTTTTCAATCACAATCAAGAACAGATGATTAAAACTTGATATAACACCAACAGTATCACATTTTAATCACCTGCTTGAGGCAGATTGACCTATTGTTGATACTTTATGAATATGTTACAAGGTTCTTGGTGAGGTGGTTCTGGTTAGGCAGAGTTAGAATTAGTTTGATGCCGGAATCAAGAAGTGATACTATTACGTCGAAAAGATACTGTTGCTATATACGGTTTAATGTGTCAGACAATTTATTGTTAAGTATTTTTGTTTTATAAATTAGAAAGAACTTTCGTTAAGCTCCTTAAAACAATTCGCCCCAACCCTTACCCATTACAATTAAACATCAATTCAACAGAGTATAAGTTGCGCTTTCCCGCCTGCAGCCTTTCCATTGCACTGCAGCTTGCGCAAGTGCGCGGGCGCACGCGGTGTCGCGCATGCGCCGGTCAGCGAGCGCCGCGCCGGCCAATCAGGACCGGTAACGATTACCATGCTCGAATATTGGAGCGGTAATTTATTGCCGATTCGATGTAATCGATTCGAATGTGCCGGTTCAATGGGAACCTCTCGGTTATTCGATATTTTCGTACAATTTCGATTTTCGATAATTGAACCTCCGAACTTCGGTTCCCAGAAAATTGTTTTGTTCAACCCTTAGAATGGTTGTAAGTACGGTACGCTTAATTTTTAAGTTCGAGTATATTATTATGATATCGCTCGATTATGAGATCTTATTGTGATAATGCTAACTACAAAAAAAATGCTCTCCCCTATGTAGTTACGCCTGTTCTATTGGCTCCTTTCTGCGATACTTTACGTTCCATACAATAACATAAATACACACAATAATCGATGTTTCCCGAGCCTCATTTAAGCGTGTTTATAGTATCATCCGTATCATAAGTACTTATTTATGGGCTATCCTACCGCAAGAGCAAAGCTCATTCAAATCAGATCAGCCGTAACATCGTAATAGCGTCATAAACATACAGACGTCGGCATCATGAATTGTAGATTACGAATCTTAAATTGTTCCAAACTTAATGGCAACAACATATTATCACACTTTTATTTTTGGGAGAGTCGGTAACGTTGTGATTACCTACTTAGGATCGAAGTTATAAATACAAAATATCATCAAGTTTTTGATGTTATACTTCTTTTGACGCGATGGAGAAAAATGATGAGAGTGAATTTTTACGATGCGCGCGCACAGCGACACCTGAAATTCTACATCGTGAAGTTAGTTACGTGGCATGAAAATCGACAACTATCTTCAATTCAATATTATTTTGGTGTTTTTTATTTAAATAAAATCTTTTGGATTTATTTTAATATTCATTGTTAATCACTACTGCATTTTAGTTATTTTTTTCCATATGTCAAAGAAGTGTAACATCTAAAAAGTGTACATAAGTACACACACACTTTTTTGTTTTTTTTTAAACACTCACATCTTGTGAAATAAATTAATTTCTACCATACATATTGGTTATATGTAGAGAACATCTCTAAATAAATTTAATGTATACAATTAAACATTCTCTTGTATTAGATGTTAAAGAAAGTGTTAGGTAAGAAAGAAAGTCAAAGTGTTAAATAAGCAATACACACAAACAAAAGCTCTAAAACATATTGTTGATATTACTATTTAGATTTCACGACAAATGTTCGTTCAGGGAACATTGCGAACCATTACGCAACGCACGTTTACCATAGACCAAGTAATTCAATTAGAATACTCGCGACAAAAAGAGAAAGACGTATTTTCTTTTTCATGAAGCTTGTGAACTTCCCTGTTCATAGTTTGTTGCTTACGCCTCAGGCAACGTGAAGTCAGGTTTGCTATATTAAAAAAAATGTGAGAATGTTTAATTTTGAAGACGCTACTTCCCTATATGGAAGTAGCGTCTTCAAAATTAAAAAAAAAGTTTTCCAAACTGAGCGGATTCAAATTTTTATGGATGGAGAAATACGATTGATAATTATTTACACGATAATTTTAAAATACTTCGAGAGACAGCTAACATCATTGACAAAAACAATATCATGTGTAATAATATCTAGGCAACACGAAAATCTTTGCACAAAAATATCTGACAACACACGCACGTAACAAAAACTCCTCAAACTAAACGATTGACAATATTCCAATAACTACAAGATAACAATACAACCTGTCAAAAGACCAATATCATCAATTCCCACACAACTCAACTTCAGACATTAAAAAATAACAAAATAAACTAAAAATGTCATTTTGACGACATCAGTTTCGTAGAGTTACGTTTCGTGTGAACACGCTTTATAATCACTAGAATAATTATCTCGGTGTTACGTCACGTCGTAGAAAGCTAGCTAATCAGCGAGTATTGTTATACGCATATATACAAGCTGAGAAAAAACGCATGTGCGACTATTATTTCATAATCACCTAAAGCGAACGGTTTTGTTGGAAAAGTCGCACGATTAATTTGCATGCAACTTGTATTAAGGATGTAATTACTGTTAGAATAACATGATGTAGTGTACAGCTATAATGTTTTGTTTTTAACTAGGAAAATGAAGAAATGGTAAACATTTCTTAAAAACTTGGGATTTGTCGAATATTCATGAACTACTTTATTCTTTTACTTTTATTGCTTGAAACCTATGGTGAAAGAAGTACCAGAATGGTAATAAGACATCGTGATTTTGATATGTGATGGACAATATCCACAGCACTTTAGCTGTGGATATTGTCCATCACAGCTCGAATTCCTAGAAAACTGTGATAGGTGGGAAATTATGGTACCCTCTAGTAGTATTAGTAGAATTATTTAAGGCAATTTTGCATTACCACTTGCTGAAACATCTACGAATGCTAAAATATTCACAAATGCAGCACTGAGCTATCTTCGAAATAATCTCAATTCCTCATAACGTGATTAGCACATCAGAACAAGTTGAGGCAATGCCCACAACCTGCCACAACACGGCATCAGCCACCATTATCGATCAACAGTAGAGAATTAATCAGCTCGCATTAGAAACATCACGATGCCATAACTTAATGTGTATCGCACGATATCTGTTACAAAACATAAACGTATCGTACAGTGACGTCATCAGTGGCGCCGCGTAATACCACGATAAATTGACTGAATAGACTAACACTTCTGGAATAGTTGAAGGGTTTCGATATGGGGTGTTTTCAATGTAATATGCAATCAATAAACGCATAACTCAAATTAAACAAAAAGGGGTTTCTGTATCAAATATAACTAATTTTATGCAAAAGTACGAATGTCATATCACAGATGTAGTTTATAAATAAATTATAAATTTACCATAAAACAGGCTAAAAGCTTAACTGTCTCTATGATTTACCGTGTTAATCGCTAATGATCACTAACATCTAAAAAGTAGTTTAGCGACGAGTAAGTAAACTGTAACAATGATTTCCGATCAAGTCCATCCAATCTACACAATAACTAAACCGACACAAATGAGAAAATTATCTAAACACCAATATACTCAAGTATAATGTTCGTGTGCGCTTGCGCATTCTTTACGCGATACATTTTAAGTCGTAAAGTGGTGTATCGGCAAATACCGCGGTTATATGTCAACCCAGTGATACACATTTCATAATTGCGTTGAGAAATCTGTAATACTCGGCAATTATACTGAAAATAACATTAGTTACTTGACAAGACATTTGTTGTGTTCGACCCGTGTTTAATGTTTACCGTGGACTTTTTGCCTAGTTGATAGAAATGTATCATATATGGATATTTGATAATCAGATTACGGAAATTTGAAAGAATACCACTTCTGTGAATATAAATATATAAATTTTGAGCCGTAAAGCCACAATATATTTTTTGGAATATGCTCTTGCTGTTTTACCTAATAAATATAATTGATTAGGTTAACACCGCACTCCAAATGTACTACCCTCAGAGAAAAAAACGTATTTCCTATTTTAACCTTTTCTAGCGTTAAATAAACAACCAAGTCTTGATACTCCTAGAGTGTGATAGCAATACCCTATATTCGAAAGTCACAACCAACATAATGATGTGCAGATCGCATTGCCTTAATACTACAATTTATCTGTCTTCTCACAAACTATTGCTTACGCGTTCCTGATATACAAGCGACTAGGAAACAGAGAAAATGGAACGGAATGTGCTTAGATAACGTTACACTATTGACACACTGTTTAATATACGAATGTGTTGCAAAAACTAATTCTATATGAAATAACATGATATATTATATGTATATATACATATAAAAAATATTGTTGTTCGTCAGTCTCGAAAGAACTCCAAAACAGCGAAACCGATTCGGCCTATTAAGGGAATACGTATTGGAAAAAAAAATTGTACATACGTCAACTGCTAGAGAGTGCGTAGTTCGCCGGGACAGCTTTTAATTAAATGCATTAAAAATTATTTACCTTTTTTTAAGCACCTAACAAATGGAGTATTCTTAGGAAATCATCGAATGCATTTTAATGCCAGTAAATAAGTCAGTTGACTTATTGTAAGAATAAAATATTAAGATTCTATGAAACTTTAATAAATGTCAATTAAGAACAGTAATATGTACAACAACCAATAAAATGTTCACTTTCATAACTGTCAAATTCCCCATTGCGCGGTACCAATAAGTTTCGTTTTCATTGGACAACACGTGTTGTTGTCGCGCAGTGCGCAGGCGCAGCGGCATCGCGTTTGCGTCGATGTCGCTGCGACATTATACTGACTTACAGATAACTGTACTTTTAATGACGCTGCTATGATTGAGAAAGCTTAACTACAGACTACGTAGTGAGTCCTATTGACTTATAGGTTTATATAAATTGTGAGAATTCGCAGGGGTCAGCCTAAGAAAAATATGTTAAGTTGGCAAAGTCAAAGCTTGCGTGTTTAATTAATTAAATTATGTTACAATCATAGTATTTCATGTCCAACAATAGAAAATCTATTATATATAGTTTGATAAACACCTATACATTATTGGATATCGATCAATATGTTATGCAAAGTTGCAAAGAAAGTTACATAATTTTCAACTAATTTGATCTTAATAATGTTCTTAAATCCTATTGTGGTCTAACAGTTCATTTCAATTCTTAACATAGCTAATACGCAAGTGCAACAAAGTAATCAAGACTTGGTACGCTATAACAGTTTTTCCCATTAAACCTCTGTCGGGTTGTGATTGCGTAGCGGCGCGGGCGCATGCGCGGTGCGCACTGGGTCGTCGCCGCGCAACAACTGGCACAGATCACAGATGAAATGAATCGATGCCGTTATTGTTTGTAGCAGAGCGATTAACAGAATCGGAATGAGAGGATTGAGAAGAGCAATCGAGAGGTATACTGTAAAATATGTAAAATACAGTACTGTAGGTAGAATGCTTTATTTTGGGGCTGGTGTTGAGATAAACTAAACATGTTAGATACTTAGAAGATGGGTCAAATACTTTTGCTATTATTTGTATTGGTAGATGATACCTTAGAACAACAATATAAATCCCAAAAAACGTGGTGTATGAATGAACACTTAGAAAAAATAATTAAAATCTAAATCTGAAGCTAATTCCAATTTAGAATGAGGTTTATTCTTATCAACAAAAAAAATGCTAATTAATCTTTTTTGTTTATAAAATAAACCGTTACTTGTGATAATTAACAGCGAAACTAAAAACATCACTCAATCATTGAACGACGGTTTTTATGAAAGAGTTCTCAATGACATAACGTAAAAGACGCAAGATTCCCGCCAAAATAAATACTTAGTTAACTTTTTTACAGAAACCTTGACCTCAGAGAACATAGTCAGCAGAACGTAGCTATAACATTACTTGGTGTAATACAATTACAATGGAGTCTGCATTTTGAGACACTGTCTTTAACAATACTCCAAATACGTGATAATACAATTATTTCGTATTATCTCTTTGCTGTAACAAGTGGTTTATCCTTCAAAAAACACTTCTTAATGACTTAATTATTCAGTTCAAATGATGTCTACGTTCCCACACAGCCCTGTCCCGCACTAAGCCATCACTCACAGCTATTGTAGTCGATTCTAATCCGGTGCTGTCAAATGTATCATACAGCCTTGCTGGATCGTGTCTGTGAGTTATGCAATTTACCATGAGTATGTGTGTGTGAGTTCAATTATATCTGTGGTGAACTTAGCACAACTTAAAGGCGTTTTATGTTATGAAGGAAAGTAAAAAAAACTAATAGACAGTTATAAATAGACGTTAATTCTTGTTCTAAAATATACTGAAATTGAAAATAGTTTATCATTTGACAAAACCATTTTTCTAGTAAAAGTTTAGTATATTGAAAAATATTTTTCAGTTCTACCATATTCAAATTACCAAAGAAAACTGCAATCTAAAAAGTAAAATTACCAAAAAGTATTGTTCAATTGTTTTGTCATATTCGAAATTTGAAATCAGCGTGCTTGCGTGCCAGTATTCAGTATGGCATTACCTAAGCTGCTCAATGCACAGATGATAGAATCGTTAGATATCGGCAACGAGTTAATTCGCGGCGAACACGCGACAATGAATACTAATTTAATAGCAACTCGATCAAGAAAGTTATTAATCGTATCGTTAAAATATAAATATCGCAAAACTTTGACAAGCGAAATTGAGAATAGAGGAAAGTACCACAAAAATGTAAAGACGCTGATACCTCAAAAGTGTTATGCAAAAAGTACTATTATATTTTTTATTAAACGGTGTTACGGTTTAGTCTAGCTTATTAATCGGTTTCCACACGCTGCAGTTGACAGTTTTGGTCCCAACGAGTAATTTGTAAAATCCGTCGCGTACGTTTTTAACTTGCTCCATAGACTAAAAGGACCGCTAAACGTTCAGCACGCAAGGCGACGTCTAAGATTCTTCAATTTTAGCAAAAACTCTTCGCAATGACAGGAAGTCACACAGACAGACATAGAATTATCTAGAAGACATATACTAGTGTATATGGAGGTTTAGGAGGTTCTATTGGAATTATAATATACAGTTTTGATTGACAAACATGTTTGAGGCTTCCTGAAAAGTACATTAAATTATCCGTTTAATAAGTATCAAATTATTGCAGTATTATTATAATTGTAGCAACTGTAGCAAGCTAGTCATAAGAGTATAATAATATGGAGCTTTAGTTATCACTTAGCTGAGCAAAGGATATCTTACCATATAGAGCTGGTTCACCTATGTGTGTGCCAGTTCTGAGTAATTGTAAGAAATCACTAGAAGCCATAAAATCAACTTAAAATAAATGTAGGTCTAGAAGATAATCCACGGTTGCTGCATGGATATTTTGCAATTTCCATCCATCTGTCGTGGGTAGTTCTGAAACAGTAGCGCACTCATAATAGTTGTAATAAGTCTAGATAGGTGATCTCGAGATTAAGAAGGCTGTCTATCAGATAAGCTGGGACTGTGTCGTCACTCCGGATCATCTCAGCATTGTCGGGCTTGCGGAGATAACTGAGATGAGATCTTGTGGGAGCTGTGAGAGGGAACATACGCCGGCGGCCAGCCGGTGACATCTGTTATCTAAGTTTTACAATGCAGTGTTCTCATCATTATTTTATATTTATACATGTTATAAGTTTGTATACTTAAGCGGTGTCACTGACCGCTGCACAAGACCTACCTCATGCGTGCTTAGCTTGAGAAAAGTTTGTAAAGAGTTGTCGTGTAAAATTAAAAAGTGACTGCCTAGGAAAATAATATCGCACATTTATTATTATAATTATTTACTTCACAGAAGATATTTCATTATTCAAAGATAATAAGATCTCGTAAGTTTTCTATAATTTTATAGACGTTATTATGTAAATCTAACATGCTATGTGAAAAGGAACTTACTCCAATTAGCTATGTAAATAAATAGAAAGAAACTAGTTACTATGCGCTTAGAGCTTTAATTAATCATTGTTAGACAAAGCTATAACCTCACACGGGTTTAAACAATAAAGAAATTTAATGTATGATGCATTGCCTGCTACTGCCTTTCCCTCGCCGTTAATTGTTAGAAGAAATCAATATTCAAAAGGTAAGACATTACAATATAATTTACCTTAAGAAAAAATAATAAAGAACTCAAAATATTTTGAGTTTTACAAATACTTAGAAGCTGATTATGACGCATATAACTCGTATTTTATACTAAAATAATATGTTCTACAATTTTGTGCTTATTTTTACATAGTGGATGTTATACGTAAATTACATAATATTGTTCCCACGTGTCATCCCTTCGCACGCTCCGTTTACATACGATCACATACGCTATCATGCGTGTACGCAACTTTTACTACACAGTTGTAATGCCCATTGTATTTTACCATTTACCTATGGGTACTATATTAAAGTGGTGATTGTTTGAGTGATAGATACTATGCCAAAGAGTTACTTTATTATAAGAATCACAATGGAGTGAAATATGCCTCACGTCTCACTTGCTATATTTCTAATATGTATTTTTACTTCACAAAATTTTACTTATAAGCGAATAAACAACTATTATTTTTATAAATACAAACCATTGTATATAATTTTAAGCTAACCATTACGTAATAAATGCATTACTGACTAGTAGTTAAAAAATAATTTAGAAAATCGCATCGAGAGTGACTCACTATCCCGGGGTAATTATTAATAGCACCATAAAGTACCACACAAAAGATTCACAATCCCTAATTACAACTTAAATTATATTTTATACAACAGTTTTACGATTCCGCGTTTCTTTCAAATTACTGCATAATTTAAATATTGTTCTGTATTTCCTAAACATTACAATAGAGGTTGTTGCAAGAGAAATATTTTTTATGCTTAAATTAAAACACGGATATTTGTGTTTAGTTTATAACAAAGAAAAAAACACCATCAAACATTTGAACAAAATAATAAATGAAAATGGCATCTATTTCGACTCTAAGTTAATTCACTAACATAATAGATTTCGCTGTCGTCCTCTACTACTGGCACATACACAGTCCTGCTAGTAGTTCTTTTTATAATGTCGTGAACATATAACTGTAAGTCGCAAAAAAAGGAGTATCATAATCCTTGTTACGTAACAATGTAGTAATTACCCGTCGACATATCAGCGAGTACTGAGAACTAGCGTTACCCAACGCACCACACTTTTTGCACAGTCCCCGAGATCTGTGCAGTACGCAGCACGCATTGTGCACTACACAAGTACACAAGTATGATGTAACTAGAACCAGCTGCACAAATAACTGTTGCCAATATCTGTTATTGTTTTCTGCACCTTTTGTTCTTATGAAAACGGTCAATAATACCGTGTCAACAAGGTCGTTAAATCTCTATGTTCTGTTGTATTACATTACGTAGGTTTAACAGTTTTACATGCGAGTGTTAAGAGAACTGAAAACAGCTTCATGGAAAATGTGCGTACTGTTATAATGAATTAATTTATTAACATGACTGATAAGGAAAAACAGTCGAGAACCCAATCGCCAAACGTAAAATTTGATTTAACGAAACATTACAGCCATCTTAACAATGAGGTATAAAATGACCTCTTAGTAAAGAAAAACGGGTGCAACGCGCATGAGAAGTCATATTGTTATAGAATATGGTCGTTACAATGTCTATCATTGTTACACGAGAAACTTTACTGAACACAAGAACACCGCGAAAACCTATTGTTGTGTCGATTACATATTTTGTGTGGATATGGGAGCTGTTACTATTATACATATTTTTTGCGTATTCTTGATGTAACACTTGTGATATTGTTCACTTTGGCGGCAGACACTCGTTAAATTCGTCTCTTGTTAGTGACTCAACGGTAGCAATTACTTTTCTGATTCCGCTTTTCTTTCAGATCGGTAGTAAATAAGAGGTAAGCACACAATAATGACAAAAATACTGTTCCAGTATTACACTTATTTACACCAATAACATGTTTCTAAACAAAAACGCCGTATTAAATCGATTAAATTATGAGCGTGCGTCGTGTGCCAATCGTTATAGTAATTGCTCGGCCGACGTATCAGCGCGGGTAATTTATCTAGTTTCGTAAACTAATACTATTAAGCCTAACAGGGAACTTCTGTGACATAGCGTGGTCGAAATATGTCCACACTTCGCCGGTGTTGCGACATCGACGAATATCGAGTATTACCTTGTACTATTAAGTTTTCTGGTATTGCGAACTGGCTGGTTTTTAGTACGCTATAAGTGGTACGTAACGGCCAGTTATTTAGGCTGCTATTGTGATAAGGAAATGATGGGTACCGTATTCGTTTGTCATTAATTCTTATATAAATTTACTTGTTCGGAATGTTAATGTAACGTTTTGTCGATTTTAAAATGGTGCAACATATTTGGGCAATACATGGGCAATTTTTGAGGCTTTGTATTTTGACATAAAAACACACTTTTTACCAATTAATATACTTAAAATACAAAGAAATAGTATAGAAATCAATCGAAATTTAAAATATCATTTCTTTGTGACGTTTGAACTTCAAACACACCAAGAAGTCTGCTTAATTATTTATACCAACATATATTATTTTTATTTATGTTGAGGATACTATATTGGTAAACAAACTGGTTGGTATTAGACGTTGCGACAATATTGTGTATTGCGTTAACTATCTGGTTCCCTATCCGCAGCGCCTGCGCGTTACACAGGGAAACCAGAAACGAGGTGAAATTAACCAATCCTGTAGTCTCTTGAATAAATTACTGAATTTAAGCGTTCTGAGTAATCATTTAGTATTGGAATAAAGGTTATAGAGGTTCATTAGCAAATCAGTAGACGGTTCTGAGTTTGGAGTACTTGAACATGTTGCCTAATGTAAGACTTGGTTTTGATAGATCTTGAAAATGTTCTGAATCTTTCGATAGAAGAATGGTGTGTCTGTGTATGATGATATTTGAAGGAAATGTTAATAATGTGCATTGATCAAGTGTTCGAAAAAATGTTTGGACTTTCAGATTTCTTTGGTTAATGTTTCAATCAGCAAAACTTAAGTTACTACTATAAATCAATGTTGCATCTTTGTAGTTTCTCAGCAGGTACTAGGTTTTAGATCCATGCAATAATTTTCGTTGTAACCAGCAAATCGATATTACTGCCTCACGAAATATGCCAAACATGTATTTCTCTATTAGGCATTATTTCCATTCTAACGTCGAGTAACCAAGGTTTTGAATTCTTATTTAATAGGCTCTTTATGGCTAATTTGTAAGCCGTATATTTGCGGTAATAGAAAATCTAGCGGTTCGAATTCAAAAAGGGTTTGATATGAAATAGTACTTTAATAATAATTATTAATATTTTTGTAATAATATTATTCTGCCAGAAAGAGAACTGTCACCTATCAGTCTTTGTTTCGGCCGTTTATAATTTTATAATAAAATTCAAAGAGTATAAAAAAACAAAGAGTTCGCTAACGTAACGTAATATTGTTCTTGTTGACAAGTTTCGTAATTAATAAAACAACATCGTATCAAACAAGATAATCGTATTAATTAAGTCCGCTTTCTCTAATTAAGATATCTTCGCCAATCGCAGAGAAGTAGGGAATCAAGTGTAGACACAGCTTATGTACTAATTGTATGTAATTGCCAATGTTTCAGAGCTTATGGAGCGTGGAAAGCGGGCGGTGAGAGAAAAAACATTTTTACGTTGATACCAGTCTACTTAAATACAGAAGCAACATTGTAGTAATCACACTAATAAATTGATAGTTTGTTGTCGAAGGAACTAGCTGGTTATCGGGTAAATAGTTAATTATAAATGTTGCATTTATTAAATCGTACTTAATAATATAATCGTACCCGACCTTCATCAGTTTTATGGTCAATAAAAATAGTTTAAATTGGAAAGTGTTTCAGAAATCGACAGTTAGTCAAATTAATTACTTATTTTTTGTGATTTTCGTAGAACCCGAATAACCCAGACGTCTCCATAATTACTTAGTTTAATAATTAACATTACAACTACACCAACAAGTATGAGTAAATAATAAATCTAAAGCCACGCAAATGTTTCATTAATGTATCAAGGTTGAGGTACAGTTTAGTAATATTATACAGAATATAATTAACGCGAGTAACGTGCCTCCTTCATAATATACTTGTTGTTTTAGCTGTGATACACAGGACATATTACATTTATAAATAATTCATTGATTAAACTGTTAAGTGAGACGTATATTTGACAATAACGCAAATATTTAAAAAGATTGATAGTAATTAGTGACGTCAGAGTATGAATAGTGAATTAATCAAATATGATTTTTATTAAAACTAGGTTCCTACAACTTATTTAGTTGATTTTTCATTTTATTTTAAACCCATTGTGGCTTTGTCCTAGATAACATAATTAATACGTTAGACTATTTTTCGTAAATCACTGGCATTATAAGTATCTGTGGCAATTACGTAAATTGAATTTTTCGCTATCATTGCGAAACAGCTAATCAAAATTCTCATAAAACTATTGTCATTTGTCATCATACCTTTCTTTATCGCTTTCACCATCAACGAAAACTTGTAACGAGCCGCTGATTGCATAACATATAAAAGTAAAATACACATATTGCGATATATCTTCACAGAGTTATCTTAGTTGAAAAATAACTTAAACCTAACCTTAATGAAGCTAGCGGAAGAAATTCACGGTCGTTCATAAACCGGCGATGAACATAAAAGAAGTTAATATTAATATAATTTAGCGCATCTTACGGCATTAGCCTACATCCACAGGTGCGCCACTCCGATCTCTACTGGTTCTGCTAATATTGTCGTTTGACAGATTCGACGAGAATACAATGAGGTGTTAGAGATTTCAAGTTGTGATCTTTGTGTTGTGATTATAAAATGTGGTAAAAGTGGGAACAATGGCGAAAACTATGGAAATATTAAAGCCAAAAATACATAAAGGTAAACAAATTCGGTTTGAGGTTAGAAAAAATTTGAATGGTCACTTATGTGTAAAGTATATTTTCTTAGGTACATAACCTATTTGCATAGACTACCGAGATAGAAAAACATGACAACATCAGCTTAGATTTTGAATCGTTTATATATTTTGGTAGGATGTTATAATTGCTGATAGATAGATTTACCGATCATTTAGTCCTGAAAAAACTATAACGAGTCTCTTCTGAAATTATGCATTGCTAAGCAGTTGGGCTATGTTGTAACAAATTGAGTATATAAAACAACTTTTACCCATTAAAAGTCGACCTTGCTATGTCCAAATGCGGGTAGACATACGAATATTGGTAGCGCTAACTGCGACCATCAAAATATAAAGCATTATAAATATACAACGACTTGAATATTTAAACTTGAAATAGGCAGACGTAACGTCTGGAGAAATTATTAAAATTTAATTTTTGCATTTACTATCTAAGCAAAATAGAAAACAAAACGGGGCTATGTTAACGCGTTGTGAATAATTCAGAAAATGTATAAATCAACATATTTAAACACAATTAGAAAGTCAATAATACTTAATAACATTCCGCAGAACAATTCCTGCAGCATCAAAGACGCGGAATCATTTCAAATAGCACGCGAAATTGTAAAAGCTTACCTTTGTATTAATAATAGCTGCTTACTGTACAGGCACTAATTAGTTATAACCTTTATGATCAGAAATCTGGGAGATAACACAGGCACAGTCACAGAATCGTAAGTATGTGTTCACACGCGTGTTTCACTCACGTCGCGTCGCGGGCGCAGCGTCGAAGTACGTGCGCGCGTCGTCGGCAGTCGCGCCGTTATGTCGGCCGGCGCGAGCGCAGCGCACAGCGTGGAAAGCGGTCGCGGTTTACTGCGCAAAGATTATAACGTAGATCGGACTTGTATAAAGTTTGGCTGTATACTGCTAAGTATTGAGATTTTACTGGATTAGTTTGATGACGATTATTGAAAATTTCGAATGTAAAAACTGTTTTTGACATAAAAGCCGGTGATAAACAAATAGGTCTGTTTTATGGCCTTTAACCATCACCAAATTAGGGTTACCAAATATCTAAACACTCAAATGCTACCTCCCTACTGGTAATGGCGTTGTAATGTAATTAAGTAGTATACAGACATGTTTAAAAAATACATGCACCTAAAGTAGGTTTATCATTTTACTCGTAAATACCTACAATCTATTTCTGCCTACCCACACATCTGCGTCACCTTCTCTATGCCGCAGCCAGTTATCAATGAAGATGGGAGATGTTATCTGGTCGCTGTCGATCGCAGGGAAAGTGCCGCACGTTCCCGAGTGAGCCTAGGTTATGGTCGACAGCTATTGATCTGGTCATCTCAAGGGACGGGTACTGTCAGGTGCCAGAACGAACGGTATCGACAGATGGTTATCAAGTTTATGAGGCTTTTGGTTGAGAATAAGGTCGTGGTTGAAAGATATCAATCTCTTCAGATCTGATTAAAATTTTCATTAACTGTTATCCAGATAGCTGTGATGATCCGATACTGTCGATCTCAGTTACTTAAAATAAAAGCAGCTTAAAATATTTACATGCCCAATCAGCCCAAGCTTTCGAAACTACCAAATACTAACAAACTCAACAGTCTTAGGTTACATGATTGTTGCATATATCAGCCATATTTGCTTTAAGTGACTGACACTGCTAATATAGAATTATATATTTACTAAGAATATAATTTCTTACACCGCGTCTATAGCATGAATGCTAACTCCTGATTCGTCTCGAATGTAACTTATTTCACACATATTTGAATACCAACCCGCCTTTTCTGTGTATCACCAGACATGTAACTAGCCCATAATATTTCTAACTACCTCTTGACACCTTAATATCGAATCATAATAACAAAAAGGAACGCTAACAAGCCAGATTTATGCCGTACCTAATTATAACAACACTAACCTTCCTATATTATCATAACTGTTTAAAATCACTGTATTAATACGAGTACTAAAACATTTGACACACAATTCAAACTAAAGCGTTCATTCGTGGACTTAAGGTTGATTTTCGCATGTCACGGTTGCCTTGTGGACTGCCAATCACCAGGTTCATAATCACGGTGATTACACATGTTCATACTTCTGCAGAAGTGTTCCGGTAATCGCCGATTGTGTTGCAGTCGGCACTCCGCTTCAAAAGGTCAGTTACGCCTGCGCATTCCACGAGCAACTTGTTCCTACATTCGTATTAATGTGGTCGATTCTTGGTAGAAATTAAAGTTACGAAGGTAGCAGAGTACCAGGGCACTGTGAATGGATTGAATACGTATTTACATTTTAAAAGGTTACAGGTTGAAATATGCTATAATATTTTGTACAGAATCTGCATAAACATATATTTTTTTAAATAATCTGTTTGTAGTTAAAAATATATTGCAATAAATGGTTTTTGATATACTTTTTACTGCCATACATTTTTACCATACAAATACAATCTTTAAAGCTAACGCAATCAAACTTTTGCCTTTCATACATCATCTGTTTGACTTGTTAAACTTAATATCAAAAGATCCAAGATCTAACAAGCCTACAATCATTTGACATTTGACATCAAACAAACTCCTTATACCGCGATCAATATGCGTCGCACAGCACCGCCTGGCCTTGAGCGCCGCCCAGCATACCAAGCAAGGGGAAACGTCTGCGGATCCTGGCCGCCACGTGCATCTCGCATCAAGGCCGAAGAAACGCCCGGAGAAATTAGGTGACGTCATCAAGGATGCTCGCTCTACGGAGAAAGTAGAAGGACTCGACTTGCAGATGGATCCGGTGTTTAGATTTGTAGATTGAGAGGTTCTTGTTAACGAGAAATTGCTGTTTTAAGGGAGAAAACACGTGTTTTTGGAATTACATAAATAATGCTGTACACAATGATGGTTTCATTACCTCTTTGTAAAAGTGTTGATGTGATCTGCACTCTGGCTACAATCAAGGCAGTATACGAGAATAATCACTTGTAAAAGGCGTCTTTCAGTGTTCTACTTGCTACCTCAAGTAGCAAGTAGAACACTGAATGCTAGCAAAGATAGTGGTAGACATTCTGAAAAGAGTGCATAAGGACAGTGGGACGGCAGATATGTTTTAATACCTAAACACTATAAGTTTATGCCCTTTAAGTGCCAAATTTTGGTGCAAGCAAATTTTCCTAAACCCTAAGTTAGAAAGTAATCGAGTAAGTACTATTCCCTGATAGCCTAATGTTTAGCGCAGGGTTACTAAACCCAGTTATCAAGATGTAAATAACATTTGCATCGCATTACATTTCAGATAAGCAACTTTGTACCACTTACTTCATAAATTCTGTACGATAATGATATTTAGGGTAGTGCAGCGCGTGGGACGAGGTTCATTGCCTGAGTCAGATGAAAACGTCCTATTTACAGTAACAGCACCTGATATTAAAATAGATGAGTAATTTTGTGGCTTTGTATTAAACTCTAAGTTACATTTAGTTATTTTCATGAATTTTGAACAGTTTTGACTATCATAAAAAGTTAAATGGTTACTTAGTTTTTAGTTTAGTATCGAAAAAAACTTTGAGAAATTTTAATAAAAAGGAAATCACGTCAAAGAATGGACTAAGATCTTTTTTTCTTTCAATTTCATTTTTATCTCAACGCGATGGCCACGCTATTAACGTCTTTGACAAATCCCGTCATAAAACCATTAAGCGTCGTAAAGAGTTCAATCAAAGACATGCATTAATCACAGCCATTAAAAACTTTTTTGTTTTTATACCTTGAACCGAATCGTTTATCACATCATCACAATTTTTTTTATCTACTTCCATAGATCCCATACTTACATAAATGTACGTATCTTCTTACATTTCTA